>NC_083098.1:116227436-116527436 GCF_949774975.1 Lagenorhynchus albirostris | reverse complement strand
CACACAGAATTGGACAGGGGAAGTTTAAAGAATTGTTAAGCTTTAATAGAGAAGTAACTATAAAAATGCAGAGTGAACTCTAAAGGGTGTCCTGGGGCTGAGGGAGATTACCAAAGGAAAAATAGATACACTTGGAAAAGGGATCCTCTCCCCAAAGCTGGGCTTCAGATCTCATTGGAAAAGGTATGGTTTCATCTCACTGGATGGTGAAGTTCAGTGGATTGCCTGGACCGCACTGGTTCACAGATGCCACATAGCAGGGAACAACCGTCTGGTTCACAGGCTAGCTGGGGCTAATAGACTGGGCTCAGTGGGGGTCAGGGCATTGGGAGCTGGCTTGCTGCCAGATTGGTGCACCGTGTGATACCCATGTTGGAATTAATGCAGGAAACAACCCTCTGAGGCACAGGTGAGCACAGGGTGGTGAGTGAGTGAGCAGAGGGAGTCTGGGAGCTGCTGGTGGTAGGCTTGGAGCGCACTGGTGTTTGCATTAGGAGGGCTGCAGCAAGGTGGTCACTGGACTCAGGCTAGGGCTCTGAGGTTGTTGAAGGATTGTGCACTTTGAGTTTGCTGCTGGACCAGACTGCCGCCAACTATCCCATACGCAGGTACCACTACACCCCCTTCCTTCTACAATGTCCCTCTACTGATAAAACTTAACATTTTGCTCACTGTGAAGGGGAAATGCTTAGTTTTCAGTCCGTTATCTCAGAGCAAATACTGAGGGTGAATTTGGATTTGAAAGGCAGTGGGTTGATAATTGGCCCAAAAAGCTAGACTGGACCTGCCCAACAAGGTTTAAAACTGAGCCTCAAAAAGATAAGGAGAGGTGCCAGTAAATTACCTGCCTGCTAGAATCAGGCTCTTAACATTCTAAAGGAAAAAAGCACCGTTCAGACTCCTTAAAACAAGTCATTCGGGCTTCCCTGGTGGCGCAGTGGTTGAGAGTCCTCCTGCCGATGCAGGGGACACGGGTTCGTGCCCCGGTCCGGGAAGATCCCACATGCCCGCGGAGCGGCTGGGCCCGTGAGCCATGGCCGCTGAGTCTGCGCGTCCGGAGCCTGTGCTCCGCAACAGGAGAGGCCACAACAGTGGGAGACCCGCGTACCGCAAAAAAAAAAAAAAAAAAAAAAAATTCAAAGGAAAGCACAATTAAGCACATAGTAGTCAATCTGCTGAAAATTTATGATAAAGAGAGGAACCTTAAAAGTAGAGGGATGGGGAAGGTGAGAGGAAGAGGGAACAATAGGGAAATAACAGGAATGATGGCTGACTTCTCAAGAGCATTATGAACTAGAAGCAACGGAGTAACATCTTTAAGCGAGAAAAGAAGTAAAAACAAGTCTGTAATGTAGAATTCTGTATTCAAGCAAAAATAAAGGTGAAGTAAAGACATTTCAGATAAAGGAAAGTTGAGAATTTTATTAGGGAGGAAAAGTTTTTCAGAACCCTCCAGCAGACTTCCCAAGAGATTCTATTATTTGCTTAGATGCTCATGCTCTAGGGCTGTGTGTCAGGGAAGGCTGAAAAAGCAAGGACCCGACATTTTCATCATTTAGGGTGCTGTTTCTGTCATCAAGGAATAGGGAGATCAGGGCAAAGAGAAATCAGTTGTTGTGGGGGCAACTAGCAGTCTTTGCCACCTTTGAATTAAATTACTTTTATAATCAGAAAAAGAATGACAAAGCTATTTGTTATTTGCTACACGGGTGCAAGTAAAGCCAAAAATAAGTCATTTGTTGTTCAGTTGGCCATTTACAGATTCTTAGAGGGGCTTATAGGAAACTTATAGGTATCATCTTGTGTTCCTTCTTCACTGTGCATTCAGTTTCCCGATAATGATGCTAGCCACTGGGCATGAAAAGATAAATAATACATCTTGACCTCAGTCTGCTGGGTAGATAGATAGCTCTTACTGATCTTCAGTAGCCGTCTTCTGGGTAGTATGTCACCTTTAGAGAGTGAATGAATTTTCTTTAGAAACACTGGTTAGGAAGCAATTAATTCAACTGTGATTGTCAGAAAATACTTTACAGAATAATACTAACAGCAGCAATATTTGTGACTGTCCTCTATTGAGGGCCGGGTGGTGTCCTGAATATTTTCAAAACTCCCAGCAATCTTTTGCATTAAGTATTATCATTCTCATTTTTATAAACTGGGAAACTGAGGCTTATATAAGGAAGTTGCCTAAGGGCATTCCATCACCAAGGGGCAAAGCTAGGATTCAAATCTAGGACAACCTGACTCTAAATAAAGCCTGTATTCTTAACCAGATACTGATGGCTGTGGGCTGACTTGCATTCTCTGGATGAAAACATATTACCTGTTCAGTAGGTTGTAACTTGACCCACACTAGGCATTCTTGGAAGAGTTACGTGTGATTTGCCTGTTCATGGCTGTTAAAATTTTAAAAGTATTCTCATAAGGGAACCATTCACTAAAATGTATATTGAAATCATTCAGGTCACCTGCAGGAGAATGCTGACTCCATGTTTGTTGTGTTTACATTTAATTTACTCATATACCTTCTAAAAGAAGTCAGAGAAGCAGTTTAAATTTCTGGCAATTTTACAAGACAGAATTAGCACTGGCCCCTGTCACCAATATGCTTTTGAAAAATATTCCTAGTTTAATGGCCATTTGGCCCTTGAATGATTTAAGCATCCAGACATAAATACTTAATGAGAAAAGTAAGTTCACCTAAATTCAGAAAACTTAGACTGCCCTTTTAATTTAACTCTGTAAGCAGTAGCTATTTTTCCTGAGGCAGAAAAGATTTTCCATTTAAGTGGAGTTGCAGACTTAGTTAATTGATGATTTGGTTCTGACTGACCCCTTGATAAAAATTCTGAGTGTGAACTAGCAAAGGTCTTCTGTGGGTCTATTGTGAAGGGGCAGAGGGGAATGAGCCGAAATTTCATGAAGAGCTGAATCTGGGATGGGTGGGTGTATGTGGGGAACAGAGCATCATGCTTTGCCATCTTGTTCATACAGAACTGTTGCAGCTCAATGCAAGCAGAAGTAATACTGTAGTAGGAAAATAGGTAGTTTATTATAGGGCCTTAGGGTCCTTTCTATTTAGTTGGCTTATGGGGAAAGCAAACTAGGGTAGCGCTCTGGAGGCTTTTTAATGGTCTGTGTTTGGAAGTGGCACACATCACTTGGGCTCTCATTCCTTCCGCCAGAACTCAGCCATATGGCCACACTGCAAGGGAGACTGAGAATTGTATTAAACTGTGTGTTCAGGAAGAAGAAGGATGGTACAAGGTACATAGAAACACAGGTATACGGAAAACTAAGCAAGTGGAAGAAAATCAAGACAATTATTAACTCTAGGAAAAGCAAACAGTTGTACAAGGAGAGGAATAAAATAAAGATGCTAACAGCTAACATTTGTTGTGTACTTACTTGATACCAGGTACTATTCAAAGTCCTCACATGTTTCATGTGTTAATTTTCTTAAAAATTGAATGTGATAAATATTATTGTAATTCCCATTTTACAGATGAATGTTTATTTCACCAAAGTATTGGTATCACTGTATTTCTTGGATAAATTGGATAGGGAATGAGATAGTGGAGTAAGAGCCAAATATCTTCTTCTCTTTTTTTAAAAAATGTATTTATTTATTTATTTATTTATGGCTATGTTGGGTCTTCATTGCTGCCCGCAGGCTTTCTCTAGTTGCGGCAAGCAGGGGCTACTCTTCATTGCGGTGCGTGTGCTTCTCATTGCAGTGGCTTCTCTTGTTACAGAGAACGGGCTCTAGGTATGCCGGCCTCAGTAGTTGTGGCTTGTGGGCTCTAGAGCACAGGCCTCAGTAGTTGTGACGCACGGGCATAGTTACTCCATGGCATGTGGGATCTTTCCGGACCAGGGCTCGAACCCACGTCCCCTGCATTGGCAGGCGGATTCTTAACCACTGCGCCATCAGGGAAGTCCCATATCTTCTTTTACAGTAGGAAATATAAGTCATGTGGGAATAATGGCTATGTTACAGTTGATCCTTGAACAACACAAATTTGAACTGTGCGGGTCCACTGATACGCAGGTTTTTTTCAGTAAATACCTACGGTACTACATAGTTTTTGGTTGATTGAATCCATGGTTGCAGAACCTTGGGTGCAGAGGGCTGACTGTGAGACATAATCATCCACAGATATCGAGGATGACAGTATATAATATCTAAAATTGTACACATGCTGCTTAGAAATATAGAGGTAAGGACTTCCCTGGTGATCCAGTGGTTAAGACTCCACACTCTCAATGCATGGGGCCTGGCTTCAATCCCTGGTCAGGGAACTAGAGCCTGCGTGCCCCAACTGAAGATCCCGCGTGCCGCAGCTAAGACCCGGTGCACCCAAATAAATAAATAAATATTTAAAAGAAAAAGAAATACAGAGGTAAATACCTGTAGAAACAACTAAAAAAGTTGAAACTCCTCAGGGTGACCAATTCAAGCGTAGGGTATGGGATTGCCCCTGTGCTCTTGCACTTTCTGAACTATGTTAATAAAAATAAAGTACTTGGTAGAAGAGAAAGTATCAAGAGAGATAAAATGAAAGTGATGTGTAGTGGTCATCATTTATACCTCTTTTCACACAGAACCGAGATGGTTTTGTAAATCACTAAATAACGGAGCCACACACTGAAAGGGAGCTAAGACCAAGTTTGTAGACCTGGGTTTGTCCTACACTCTATTGGCCGAGTCACTTAACCTTTGAGGGTTTACTTCCTTGGAGTTTTAATGAGAACGACGGTCTCTTAGTTACTTTAACTTCTAAAGTTCTATAGTTCTAGGTGTTAGACTAACTAATTTTTGTTTTTAAACAGTATTAATGTGAAAGTATAGGCTACAGAGGTAGCTTTGGATGCAGCGTGGCTATTAGTCACAACCAACACCTTGTTTTATTCTTACCTAGTATCTTAGGTAGTAATCATTTAGGTGACAGGATTTTCTCAGTACCGGTTTATGTAAATATTCATATAACTTAAATAACTTTCATCCAATTTTTTTAACCTATTAAAGTATAAGATAGAGAAAAGTACATACATCGCAGTGTACGCACAGCTCAGTGAACTCTTACAGTGAGCATACTCTGATTACCAGCACCCGGATTGGATCCTGGGTCAAGAAACAACATTACCAGGGACTCCTAGAACTAACATCGAAGTGGTTTAGGTACAAGCTTTTATTTCCAAGGTTGGTCCAAGTATTCAAACTTTCAGTTATAAGATGAGTAAGTTCTGAGGATCTGTTGTACAGCATGGTGTTTGCGGTTAATAATACTGTATTGCATACTTGAGATTTGCTAAGAGAGTAGATCTTAAGTGCTCTCACCATAGGCACAAAAAGGTAACTGTGCCGTAGTGAATGTGTTCATTAACTTGATTGTGGTATTTCACGATGTATATGTATATCAAATCATTGCGTTGTAGGCTTTAAATATAAACAGGTTTATTTGTCAATTATACTCAATAAAGCTGCGGAGAAAAAAAGAACATTATCGTTACCCCAGAAGCCCCTTTCAGTTGCCTGTCTCAGAGGATCAACCACTAGCCTGATTTCTAACCAACATATTAGATTTTGAACTATATATAAATGAATCTAGTAGTTGTGTGAAATCCTACACATAGACACAGATGTACATTCACATATCTCTTACCAGTAAAACAAATATATAAATACGTATACATAAACATCCATACCACATATACTTTTAGATTTTTTGGAAGGCGAGGGGTTGCCAGTTTTGTTTCTCGCTTCCCAAAGTGAACATTTTACTCTGTTGAGATTTCCTACTGATACTGACTGTATAAGAAGTATATGCATTTATTATCCACTTATTACTCCTAAGTGCTCGTCATAAAATCATGGTTATCTAATAGGAAAATTTTTGTTCTAGGTCCAGTGGCATTGCAGAGCACGGATGGTTGCAGGAGCCAACTTTTACATCGTTGGACGAGACCCTGCTGGCATGCCTCATCCAGAAACAGGGAAGGGTCTCTATGAGCCAACTCATGGCGCCAAAGTGCTGACCATGGCTCCTGGCCTAATCACCTTGGAAATAGTTCCCTTTCGAGTCGCGGCTTATAACAAGAAAAAGAAGCGGATGGACTACTATGACTCTGAGCAGTAAGCTTTACAGTCTCTGCACGAATCTGTGAAACACTTTGTGCTCTAAGCTGCTCCGAGGGCTTTAACGCATTGTCTCATCTTTACTATAACTTATCAGTGACAAGCTTTGTTGTACCCATTTCAGAGAAAGGCAAACCAGGGAAATGAATTTCTCAATATTCCAGAAGTTAGAAGTAGAAATAAAAATTGAATCTGGTTTCATGGTTCATGATCTCAGGAATTTTGTTGTGAAGTGTTTAAGGGCTGTAATGACATTTCTGTCTGCCATATTACTGAGCATATAGAAGTGCTTAGGACTTAGTACCAAGGCCTAGTGATGATTTTGCTGGTAAGCCCAGGGGATCTATGTAATGAGAGTGAGTTTAACTAATGTTTGTATAATCGTTGGGTGAACAGGCACTGTCATAATTGCTTTACAGGTATTAATACCTGTAATTAATACCCCATAATAATCCTGTGCAGTAGGTGCAATTATTATCCCCCTTTTGTAGGTTGGTAGTAAGCTGAGGGCTACAAAGTTCAAATAACTTGCATAAGGTCACAGAGCCAGTAAATGGCAGCTCAGCACTTGAACTCAAGCAGTATGGCTCCAGAGCCTGTGCTCTTGACCACTGAGAGTGCAACTTCTTTCTTCAAAGATCTTAGAAGGAGCAAAAAAATAACAACCTTTTAATACAGATTATTGGTAGTATTGAGCATGCATCTATCTTCCTTTGACTGACACACTTTTATTGCTATCTATAGATAATATCGGTACGGACATACCTCAGAGATACTGTGGGTTCGGTTTCAGACCACTGTAATTGAAGCAAGTATCTCAGGCAAGCAAGTCAGACAAATATATTGATTTCCTAGTACATATACAAGTTGTGTTTACACTATACTGTAGTATGTTAAGTGCGCAATAGCCGTATTTCTAAAATACAATCTACATACCTCAATTAAAAAATAATTTATTGCTAAAAAATAAACTTTATTATCTGAGCCTTCAGTGCGTTGTAATGTTTTTGCTGGTGGAGAGTCTTGCCTAGGTGTTGAGGGCTGCTGACTGATCGCATGGTGGCTGCTGAAGTGGGGGGGGCTGTGGTGATTTCTTAAAGCAGAACGGCAGTGAACTTGCTTCCTTCCACAAATGGTCTCTCGATAGCGCACAACGCTGCTTAATAGCATTTGACCACAGGAGAGCTTCTTTCAAAATTGGAGTCAGTCCTCGCAGACCCTGCCGCTGCTTTTTATCAACTAAAGTTTATGTAATATTCTAAATTCTTTGTTGTCATTTAAAAATCTGTACAGCATCTTACTGGGAGTAGATTCCACCTCCGGAGACCACTTTCTTTGCTCATCCGTTAGAAGCAACTCTTCATCTGTTTAAGTTTTATTGTGAGATTGCAGCAATTCAGTCACATCTTCAGGCTCCACTTCTGATTCTAGTTCTCTTGCTATTTCCACCATATCTACAGTTTTTTCCTCCACTGAAGCCTTGAACCCCTCCAGTCATCCATGTGTGTTGGAATCAGCTTCTTCCAAACTCCTGTGAATGTTGGTATTTTGACCTCTTCCCAGGAGTCACAAATGTTCTTAATGGCATCTAGACTGACGAATCCTTTTTAGAAGGATTTCAGTTGACTTTGCCCATGTCCATCAGAGGAATCACTATCTATGGCAGCTATAGCCTTATGAAATGTATTTCTTAAATAAGAAGACTTGAAAGTGGAAATTAGTCCTTTATCCACAGGCTACAGAATGGATGTTGTGGTAGCAGGCATGAAAATAGCATTACTCTCGTTGTACATCTTAATCAGAGCTCTTCGGTGACCAGGTGCATTGTCAGTGAGTCGTCATATTTTGAAAAGAATCTTTTTTTCTGAGCAGTATGTCTCAACAGTGGGCTTAAAATATTCAGTAAACCATGTTGTAAACAGATGTGCTGTCATCCAGGCTTTGTTGTTCCATTTATAGAGCACAGGCAGAGTAGATTTAGCATCATTCTTGAAGACAGTAGGATTTTTGGAATGGTAAATGAACATTGGCTTCAACTTAAAGTCACCAGCTGCATTAGAGAGGCCAAAGGACAAGAGAGCCTGTCCTTTGAAGCTTTGAAGCCAGGCATTGACTTCTCTTTAGCTGTGAAAGTCCTAGGTGGCATCATCTTCCAAGAGAAGGCTGTTCATCTACATGGAAAATCTGTTGTTTAGTGTAGCCACCTTCATTAATGATCTGAACTGGTTCTTCTGGATAATTTACTGCAGCTTCTACCCCAGCACTTGCTGCTTCACCTTGCACTTGTATGCTGTGGAGGTGGCTTTCCCTTAAATCTCATGAACCAACCTCTCCTGGCTTCAGACTTTTCTTCTTAAACTTCCTCACCTCTCTCAGCCTTCATGGAATTGAAGAGAGTTAGGGCCTTGCTCTGGGTTAGGCTTTGGCTTAAAGGAATGTCGTAGCTGGTTTGATCATCTGTGCAGACCAGTAAAACTTTCTCCATATCAGCAGTAAGGCTTGTTTTGCTTTCCTGTCATTCATGCGTTCACTGGAGCAGCACTTTTAATTTCCTTCAAGAACTTCTCCTTTGCACTCACAGCTTGGCTGTTGGGCACAAGAAGCCTAGCTTTCAGCCTGTCTTGCTTTTCAACATGCCTTCCTCACTAATAAGCTTAATCATTTCTAGCTTTTGATTTAAAGTGAGACACGTGCAATTCTTCCTTTGACTTGAAAACTTAGAGGCCATTGTAGGGTTGTTCACTGACCTAGTTTCAATATTGTTGTGTCTCAGGGAATAGAATAGGGAGGCCCAAGGAGAGGGCGAGAGACTGGGGAACCGCCAGTTGGTGGAGCAGTCAGAACACACACATTTATCGATCAAGTTCACCATCTTATACAGGCGTGGTTCACGGCGCTCCAAAACCATTGCAGTAGTAACGTCCAAGATTATAGATCACCAAATATAATAATAATGAAAAAGTTCGAAATATTGTGAGAATTACCAAACTGTGACACAGAGACACGAAGTGAGCAAAGGCTGTTGGAAAAATGATGCTAACAGACTTGCTTGATGCAGGGTTGCCACAAACCTTCAATATGTGAAAAGCGCTACAAAGTGAAGTGCAGTAAATGAGATAGGCCTGCAGGTAGTACACTCTGTAAATTTAGAGTGGCAGTGTGAGGCTCTAGAATCAGAAGGTATGAGTGCTAGCCCTGTGCTTCCTGCGTGACTTGAGATTCCTGTGTCACCTCTGGCCGTGTTTCTTCCTCTCTACAGTGATGGCAGTGGATGAGCTGATTCCCTTCTAGCTCAAAATCTGTAGTCATTTCCGGGAATCGTAGCTCCTAGTTACTTTTACATTAGTAGGTGCTTCATGCTTTGTTGATTGATGCTTATTTAGTACAAATTACATCTGCTTATTTAGTACCCCTGCTTTTTTAGTATAAATTGCAATTCATGTTCAGTAAGTAGTTGTCTCTCAGTATCTGGGGCGGGGGGGGGATCGGTTCCAGGACCCCCCACAGGTAACAAAATCTGCAGCTGCTCAAGTCCCTTATATAAAATGGTGTATAGTATTTGTATGTAACCTACACACATGCTCCTCTCTACTTTAAATTACCTCTAGAGTACTTACAGTATCTAATACAATATAAATGCTGTGTAAATAGTTGTAAATGCTATGTAAGTAGTTGCCTGCCCATGATAAATTCAAGTTTTATTTTTGGCCTTTTGTGTTTTTGTGGCATCAGTTGTTATTTCTCCTCATTCATTTCTTATTTTGTTTATTTGGGTCCTCTCTCTTTTCTTCTTGGTGAGCCGGGCTAGAGGTTTGTTGATTTTGTTTACCCTTTCAAAAAACCCACTCTTGGTTTTACAGGTTTATATTTTGGAACTTTCTGGAATTCTCCCCTTACCTCCAGATGTTTTCAATCAGAGGTTGTTTGAATCCTTGGATGTGGAAACCATGGATATGGAGGGTTGGCTCTATTTTTAATTTATGTTTTATCAGTTCACCTCTACTGGCAGGTGCTAATTAAAAACTGACTGAATCTAATAACTTCTAATCTGAGAGTGCTCATCCTTTTTCCCTTGATACTGTGCAGTTGACTGCGATTCAGGAGTAACGCTGATCCTAACCCTGTGTCCTCATTTGTTGTAGCCTTTTTTGTAATGGTGCAGACAAGAAGGAAAAAGAAACTTTTTAAAAATCAACACATTCTCTTGTTTCTGAAAGGGACATAAAATTTGGTGTCATTTAATTAAATGATAAGTTATCTAGATAAAGAAATACTACTGTTAACAATGGAGTTTGAGGGATTTGTTGGCTTCTCGTTTAAGGATAATAATTCTGGAGAAAATGCATAATTTTAGATGATAGCAGTCTTCTCTGAGTGATGGACTGTAGCAATATACAGGAAAACCTTATGAGTCAATGAACAGAAAAGGCTTATTGGATAGCTGGTTTGGGGAAATATGAAAGAACTCCTGACTGTTCCCAATAGCCTTGGTGTGGCCACTCGAGACTATTATTTTCTGAAGATCCAAGTTGTGGCCCGGGTTACAGTATACTTCAGAACCACACCATGAGAAGAATTTGCAATAAACCAGAATATTTTTACCCTTGTACAAAATCAGGGTTTGCCAATACCTAGAAATAGCTCTAAATCGTGGCGTGTTTTGTTTTGCCCTAAAAATAAATGTGTTTATGTATGTCTATATATATATACTTACATACATACATACACACATTCTACAATTTCACTGTCTAAAAAAAAGTGCAGCTATAAAAGTGATGTGCTGAGAGCTGTAAATGGACCAAAGAGATGCCTTACAAGCTTAAAGAAAATTTCTTTAAAGAAAAAGCAATTAGAGTAAACCTTGAACTATATTACTGCAAAAGGTGATTGAAAGTACAAATTAAATGTTAAGGAAAATAAAAAAGTTTCAAATATAGGTCTGTCCTTCTGTGGTTCAAAATATGTAGGGCCACCATCAGAGATTTTAATTTCCTTAGTCTGGAGAGAGGATTACCCGTTGACAGTTCTTTTGAAAGCCCCCCCCCACCCCGCCCCACAGAGGGTAGCCTTGCCTTCCTACAAATCTGTAGACTATATAGTGTCAGAGATGGAATCCTGGGCAGGGCAACCCTTCACTTCTCACCCAGCATGCAATTTATTTGTATACTTTGTGTACAAGATGTTTGAGCATAACCTTGTTCTGAAAGTAACAATTAATCACTTACAGAGTGAGGGGTGAGAAATAGAATTGTTCTGCTAGTGGCCAAATGCTTAAAACTTAGGTGAGTTTCCATTTTGATGAGTTAAGGAAGCAAAACTAAATAGAGTTGAGCTTTTCTTTTACACTTCTTGTGCCGCTGTGTTTCCTTCCTGTGGTTTCTTTGCGTGATCAGCTGATTTAATCACACACAGGATCCTAGAACCCATCTGTATGTAGCTGAATGATGTGCTGGGAAACCCTTGATAACTTTCATGTTTTGTTAAATCTGTGTAATATTTCTTTAAGTCTCTCTTTTAATCATTCAAAAGCTAAATAATTACATCAGTTCTCATAAGATTTTCCAGTGATGAATTCTATATTAGTTGCATAACTGGCTCATTTTCTTGGAATTTTTTTTGAGTTACCAAATCTTTATAAATTGTAACTTGGGAAGCTTTAAAACTGCCTTAGTTTTCTAATTTTTTTATATTTATGTTCAAATATAATTAAGTTGATGGGGTGTGTTGGAAAGTGATTAAAATTTTGTGGAAAGGCGATAGTCTTTGATGTAGTGAGAAAACACAGTTATTAATTATGCACATATGAGGTTGTCTTATGTTTGATTAATGGATGTTATTCAATGCCAGATTTTATGTAATTAATGATTTTGTAGCTTTTGATTTGATTAAATAGCAGTGTAAGGCAAGGCTTAGGGAGAAAGAAACAAACTTCATCAAGATTACAGGCAAGATATTATTGATAAGAATTATGATAAAAATCATCTGTTTATACTTAGGAAGTTAAGTAGGTTCATATTAGCTGTAATAATGACTCAAGGAAATATAGTTTTAGGAGTACAAGATTAAAGCCCATTCTTTCAGATATTACAAACTTTTAGAGATAATTCAGCTATTTCTATTTTTTTCTCTTTATGCAGTAAATCTTCTTTGTATTTGGATAGATAAATGCAAAATTTAGGTTGAGATTATTGAAGTAGCAACTCACCAAAAAGAGAGTGCACATGAGTGAGAGTGCCTGGTGGAAATGGGTCAGTGAAGGGACAGGTGGACATAAATGTTTGCTGTCTGGTTATTTCCATGTTATCAGTAGAGTACTTCTTTCATACTTTTTAATGCTAGAGTATACCTTAAATCATGTACTATTAGTGTCTTTTTTGTGTGTGTGTGTCGTGTGGGCCTCTCACTGTTGTGGCCTCTCCCGTTGCGGAGCACAGGCTCCGGACGCGCAGGCTCAGCAGCCATGGCTTACGGGCCCAGCTGCCCTGTGGCATGTGGGATCTTCCCGGACCGGGGCACGAACCCGTATCCTCTGCATCGGCAGGCGGACTCTCAACCACTGCGCCACCAGGGAAGCCCTATTAGTGTCATTTTTTAAAAGCATTCTACTTAGAGGCGTCCTTCAAGACTTTTCTCATGTATTCTTAACTTCTTTTATTTACTTTCTACAGGAAAGCTCATCTGTTCTAGTGGTTTCTGTGTGGTGACTCTTAAAGCTATTCCTCAGTGTTTCCAAGTTGCTAATTATGTTAGTTTTCTATTGCTGTGTAACAAAGTGACACAAATTTAGTGGCTTAAAACATGACTCATTTCTTACCTCACAGTTCCTTAGGTCAGAAGTCTGGGTGGGCCAAGCTGGACTCTGGCTAGGCTGGGCTCTTATCTGAAGGCTCTGAAAAGAATCAACTTCCAAGATGACCCTTGTTGGCAGAATTCAGTTCCTTACGGGTTTAGGACTGACCTCCCCATCTTCTTACTGGCTATCACAGTGCGGGGGAATTGTTCTCTGCAGCTAGAAGCCACGTTGAGAGTCTTCCTTGTGGGCCCCCTCATCTCAGCAGTAGAACCTCCCTCAGGTCAAATCCCTCTCAGACTTCAAATCTCTGACTACTGCTGTCATCTGAGAATATTTGCTTTTAGAGAGCTTTAGTGATTAGGTTAGGCCCACTCAGATAATTTCACTATTTTAGATCAATTGATTAGCAACTTTAATGGCATCTGCAAAATTCCTTTTGCCATATAAGGACATATCATAGTAGTAACACCATGGGGTGAAGGTCATGAAGGCCATCTTAGAATTCTATCTACCACGCTAATGGGTGTTTTCTGCTTAGATTTCTTGTTATTATTTAAAATGCCCAGAAGCAACTTTACCTTTCCCCTCATATATCTCCAAGTCCTAAATTTCCTTAGTTACTTGTTCTCCCTGTTGTGTAGAATCTTGAAGTCCTTTATCCTTCCACCTCACTCTTCACATCCGGGTCTTGTCATATTGACCCCTGAAATATTTCTTGTGTGAATTCTTTTCTTTTTCTTTCTTGCTATGTAGTCTTTGCCATACATAAATATTTCTGTTAGAGTACTGGGGAACTGTCTTTTCCATTCATTTATAACGTGCTTTGTTTTTATTAATTTTGATGTTTCTTTTAAAAACTTGTAGAAGTCTGACTGTAACTGCATGAACTTGCCAATGAATCTTTTCCTGTGTTTGTAGATTTTGCACGTATTTTATTGCAGGGGGTTATTGCATAACCATTAACTGATAAGGTCTAATTTAAAATCTATTGCATTGTCTTTTCTTACTATACATTTTAATCATAATTAGGGACATAATACTATGTATATTTTTGAAAGTCAAATTATATATTTTATATATGCTGTGTCTTGTTTTAAAGTCAATATGTTACATTGATATTAGTATAAAACTTTCCAACTTTGCTATGCTTTATTCATTTATTAACTATTTGTTGAGTCTTTACTATGTATGTGTCATTGCTAAATGTGGGCACTGTGGTTGGAAACAAGCAGATATTGTTGTTGCTTTCATAGGACTTACATTCTAGAGAAGACAGACAGTAAACCGCTTAAGGATGGCATGTGCTTTGCAGAAGACTTGTGGGAAGCTCTGCTAGCACTTGTGTGACCGAGTCTGGGTTATCAGGGATGGGTTCCTGGAGCAAGAGACATTTGAGCTGAGCTCCAAAA
This sequence comes from Lagenorhynchus albirostris, assembly GCF_949774975.1. Classification (NCBI taxonomy): domain Eukaryota; kingdom Metazoa; phylum Chordata; class Mammalia; order Artiodactyla; family Delphinidae; genus Lagenorhynchus; species Lagenorhynchus albirostris. The sequence continues at coordinate 116,513,092 of NC_083098.1, read as the reverse complement.
GATGAGTTAGGCATTCCCTTGGTAAAGAAGGAGGTAATAGCATTCTGGACAGAGGGATAAGTGCATGCAAAGGTGCTGAGGTGAGATAGACTCAGAGGGTTTGGGAAGAAGGCCAGGGTGGGCTGGAAAAGAGAGTGAAAGGAGGAGGGTGAGACGGGGACTAGATAAGGCAGTTCTTTGAAAGGTACACACTGGAATAGATTTTGAAAAGATAGTGTGTTGTTACCATGTACATTAAATATTGGGAAGTTCAGGTTTTTGGTAGTTAGGTAAGTTGGATTATACAGGTTGATTCTCCTGAGAAATTAACTAAAAATTCTGGATAAAGGAAAACGTTCTCATAAAAGTATTGTGGCGCTGATAAAATGATAAGGACGGCGAGGCTAAGCCAGTAAATGAAGGTTAGAACTTCAGGTAAGTTGAGTGTTGAAGCTGCTTGTGTCCTGGTTGACCTAGCAAATTGGAGTGTTGATTTCCATGGTCTTGACCGAGGTGGGGAGTCCCAACAGGAGACACCCCCATTAAGCTGATGCTCCCTCCCACCTTAGGTAGTTAAGAGAGAATCTGAAGTGAACCCCACCCATTCCCCTACCCCAGGAGACTGAGCACAGCCCTGAGCTTTAGGCTTCAAAGCTCAGAACTGTTCACGTGGGCCAAACTCATACTACCCGGGTTGTATCAAAACAAAACAGATAAACAACCAAAAAGCCCTCAAGCCATGAAATTAGTTTTTGGTGGTTCTTAACTGGGCATGCTTCTAAATATTCAGCAGAAGCAAATGTAGACTGTCGCTAGAGCATTACTTCTGTGTCCTAGACCTCAATTTATTCCCACAAATAATTATACAAGCGTAATGAACAGCTTAAGTAAAAAATGATAAAGTATACAAGGAAACATAGCACCAAAGGAAGGAAAAAAAAAAAAGGGAAACTACAGTTGGCACAAGCAGACCTGCAAAGACTTCACATCCTAGAATTACCAGACATGGATTACAAAGTAACTATACTTGCCGTGTTTATTAAAACAAAAACAAGTTTGAAACTACTACACGGCACATAAAAGTATAGAAATGACCTAGCAGTATAGAAAAGAGAAAGATGGGAGGGAAGTCAGCATGAAGGTGTGCATTAGTGCAGGCGAGAATGAATGAAATGATGGTTTAGGTTTAGGTACCTTGCAACAGGGGGATTGGAAGAAAGATGAGTAGGCTTCCCTGGAAACTTCTTGTTTGACTGAATGTCTGATAGGAGCTGTTCTCTAGCTTTTATTTATAAGATTTTTGAGGGGAGGAAAACATGATGAATTAAGGATTTTGATAAATTAGTTCGAGACAATTAAATTTTTCATGTATTTCAGTTGGTCTTTGGTTTGGAAACAAAAATGGTTAAATTTGTCATGCATGATGCCATGCTTTTTGGCTCCTGGAAAGAAAGCCATAAATAACTAATTATCTGGTTTTGAACAGATGATTTGTATTTGAAGAGAATTCTTAGTTTTTTATGTATACTGTATTATATATGAGTTTCTTTCGAGTTAAATGAAAGGTAGTTAGCCCCCAAATAGTTAATTAGATTCACTTATACGTTACTACCATTATTTTTAGTTCTATCAGAGAAGAAGCTCCCCTTTGCGTCTCTGATTGCTTATCATCTAATTAGTATTTTTTAAAAAGCTGGTCTAATTGAATATGAACTTTTGAAAGATAAAATTGAAGGCCCCTGGGCTGACCCCAGCTTCTTGTCTGACAGCTTGTGCTGGTGGCTCTGATGGCCACATATGTGAACTGAGAGACAGCAGATATTTGTAAAGAATTAAAATCTTCAACAAGTGTCCAAGAGCTGTTGTACTTCGCAGTTGGTCAAGATGCTGGCCATATGTAGTTGTGTGTCCCACATGGGACAAGATGCTGGACCCACAGGGGTGTGCTTTTTCTGTCCTTGCGTTCTAACCCCTTCCCTTTCAGTTGTTTTTGTTTTGTTTTGTTTTTTGGTGTGTGTGTGTGTTTTAAGAGGAGGTGTTCTGTCAGCTGTGGATTGTAAGAATCTGTGACCAAGTGGTTTTGAAAAGGGAAGAAAAAAAAAGCAGACTTGCATTTCCTTTTTCAGGTGCCATGGAGATGGGCTAACGAGTGTAATTAGATGGACTAGCTAGAATTGCTTTGTAGTGAAAGCCTAAGGTTTAGTAGCCTTTTCTGCTTCTGCCAGATTCCCGATTACTCACAGGTAAAGAAGTTCAGAGCTCATTTTAGAGCATTCCCCAAATGCCTCAGTTTTTACTTGATTTATTTTTTTCTGTAAAATGCTATCCATTTAAAGATGTAATTGTGAAAACTGTGATTGGATTACAGATAGTGACTCTAGTGTCAAGTCCTTGCACCTGACTTCTGATAAAAAAATAAAATCCTCATGTGAGGGATAGAAATACAAGTCTGAGGCAGAGGGAAATAAATGTTTTCCGTAGCCAGGGTGGAGTGGAACCACCAGCATGTGGCAGCAGAAACTCCCGTTTCATGCGATGAAGAAATGCTTGTGGCATGCGGGGCAGATAGAGTGTGAAATAGCATCAGGAAAAGAGGTACCCAGGGACTTCGGTTTTAAAATTCAATTTCAGAAGGAATGCAGGCGACTTCTGGATTTCAGACTGTTTGGCATTGTGAGGAAAGAAAGGACTTTAATTGGTCTGGCTTTTTCCTTTTAATCACAAAGTCAGGACAGAGTCATTCTACAAGCTGCTCCCTCATTTCTTTTTCCTTGCCCCATCAGGAACAGGTGCTTTATGCATGGGACACAGGGTTTCCTTTCTGAATTCAAAATTTTAAATTGACATGGCCAGAAAGATCTACGGTCACAATTTTCCTTAATGACACTTATTTAGGGAATTGATAAGTGACCCTCCTAAGGAACTAAAACATTCAAGCAATATTTGTCAAATGGTTCTCAGCTGAACTAACCAGTTTTACATCAGGTTGGAATGAGGGTTTTTTAGTTGCAATTGGAGAGATCTGGACCCCTCCACACCCTTGACTTCCTCTCCAGATGCTGCTTTGCCGAGCCCTGCCCTGAGGAGTAACCTCTCTAGCCTAGAGATAGTCACCAAACTGTGTTGATGGATCCTGTTATCAGTTCATTCCCACACAGTTTCTGTTTACCCACAGGAGACAACCTTACATTTTTATTGAGAAGGTTGAGACCATCTTGCATTAATCCCCTCATCTTTTTCTAACTCCACGTCATCACTATTTCTTCTTTTCTTCACTTTTCACCCTCCTTGTCAGAGCTCCTTTCTGTGTTTTCTTCATCCCAGACTTCTCCATCTTTCATTTCTTTCCTGTTACCCTCTCCTGGCTTTCATCCTCCTCCCATTTCTCATTCTATGCCACTATTTTCTTCTGCCTATACACATGCTAAGACCTCCCTTTTCTTGTAAAAAAAAAAATATATATATCTTTTCTCCACTGTGTGTCTCTGCCACTTTACCCCTCCATCTCTTTCCTTCATCATCCACTGAAACTCCTTGATTAAAGAAAATTTAAATTCTGATGCGTTTATCCAGTGGATTTTTCCGCCCCCCCCCCCCATGGTCATCTTCCTTAGCCCCTCTGTGGCCTTCACATTAAAACTTTTTCTTTTTCCATGACCTGCATATAATCATCTTGGTTTTCTTCTTACTCTTTCGACAAATGCTTTCCCTTTTGGCAAGTCTTCTTTCTTGGAGAGTTTATCCATTTTCTCAAACTGGGTTTTCATTTTAGTGTTGATAAATTTAAAAATTTATCAAGCTTTCCTGAATTTTTTGGAAATCTCCTCTTATAGTCTTGCTTTCTTCCTAGGCCCATCTCACATGCAGTCAATTCTTTTTCTCCCCTTAAGTTTGTAGTCATTTATGTAAGAGAAAGATGATAGCTTACTTCATATTTGAACTATTGTAACCAACACATCTGCATGGACCAGTTTATTATAGTAGATTTGACTTTTCTTGCACATTGAACACATGATAGAAGTGGGAGATACTCCCTAGATTTAAACTACTTGAATCCATCTTGCTTTGGAGCAATATCTGTTAAACTTTCCTTTTCTTCGGTCATCTTTGAAAATGTGAGCAGACATTTAAAAGATGTTTTACCTAAGAAGATGAGAGCTGTTGAAATATCGAGTTGAATGTATATCTTCCTGTCTTTCTGATAGTGCAGGGAACAGAAGAGCGGATAGGTGACTAGGGGAGGGTGTCACATGCCTGAGTTAAAGAAGTACTGACTTCTGCTTAATAGCAAGAGGTGGGATTATAAAGCATTAACGTTGATTTTCCTGTGGCTGATTAAATGAGTTACACTTTTTTTTTTTTTTTTTTTGCTGTACGCGGGCCTCCCACTGTTGTGGCCTCTCCCGTTGCGGAGCACAGGCTCCGGATACGCAGGCTCAGCGGCCATGGCTCACGGGCCCAGCCGCTCCGCGGCATGTGGGATCTTCCCTGACTGGGGCACGAACCCGCGTCCCCTGCATCGGCAGGCGGACTCCCAACCACTGTGCCACCAGGGAAGCCCACTTTTTAATATTCTTATCCTGTATGTGTAGCATTCCAGAATAAAACTCTCAGACTCTTAGGTGTTTCAAAGTGGGGTAGGACATTCATTAAAGTCTGGGTACCTCACTGGGGAGTTGGAAAGGCCAGAGTTAGGGACAGCAGCAAATATGAGAGGGAAACCTAGATCCAGGACCAAGAGTCAAGTTGATCTTAGGAACTAACAGTAGTGGGCAGGCCTAAGGACAGGCCAGATGCAAGATACGTAGAGGCTGGTGATAATATAACCAAGTCCAACGTTCAGAAGACCAGTGAGCAGTCGGGTCATTGAGCACACAGACAGTGCAAATTAGAAAAGCAGGAGAGGCCAGAAACTGGGGCACACTGGATCATGAGGAAATCACAATAATTCTTCCTTGGTCTGGAGCTCAGTCCTACCAAGTGGACAACCCAAGAGCTCATAGACTAAGTGAACCAGGTTCCCCCAAATAAAGTGGAGGTGAGCAAGGTCAAGAGAGAAGCTAGATCGGAAGATGACTATTGAAGAGGTCATGAAGGGCATGTAGAAACCTCTAGTGTGAATAGTCCAGATTTAGAGGAAAGGGAATATATAAGGAGCTCAGATGAACCACAGCAATCAGAAACCCTTCTTACCCTTTTTTGGCCAGAGGATGGAGAGTAGTGACTTGTATAAGACTCTGAATGGTTCTATATTGAATAAAAATTTTCTGTACATATACCTTTTCATTCTTTTGTATTTCACCAAATATTTACTGAGTTCCTAGTTAGAAAGCTAATAAAGTACTTGATCACTGGTCATTATTTACTGAATATGCTGTTATGTCCCAGCACTGTTCAGATATACTGTTTACTGCTGATGTCTGTCATTTAGGGGTGAATTAATAGCCATTGTAACTCCTGTTGGTCCAGAATAGGGAGTGTAATGCTATGTCAGCATCCTGTTTTATCTGCTCTCATCAGGGCAGTGTTCTAAATGATTGAGGTTTCAGATCAGTTAAAGGTCACATTATTTAAAATTATTTAAATCACTTTTGGATAGAGATTTTAAAAATGAGCTCTTATTGATAATAATATATTATTTAAAATTTTATTTTGATATTGATAATATAAATCTTCATTGTAGAAGACTGCAGAAAACATCATGACAAAACTAAAAGCACCTGTGATACCACTTCATAGAAATAACCACTATTAACGTTTGGGTGTATTTCTTTATGATCTTCTCCTCCCCGCACCCCCTTATTTTAACAAAATTGCGTTGGTATTGTATATAAAGTTTTGTGTCCTGATTATTTCACTTCCCATTATTACATCGTGAACATTTTATCCAATCTTTAACTATACTTTAATGACTATGTAATTCTGCTCAGGACTGTACCACAATTTACTTAGACCTTCAACTGTTAGATTATTTACAACATTTTAACTATCATAAAACAGTTTTCAGACAGCTATCTTTATGCATAATGTTTGTTGGCATCTCTGATTATTTCCTTTACGTAGATTCCTAGAAGTGTGATTATTAGTTAAAACATACCTGGCATATCTCTAGAAACAAGGGGCATTTGCAGTTTATGGTTTCACTCAATTCTCTGATTAACTCCACAAATAACAAACTGGGGATGGAACATACAGTCGCTGACTAGGAGTAAACAGGGGATGTGATCTGGTGACTTGAGTGACCCAGAACTCTTGCTCTGTTCTTGGGTCTGCTATCTAGTCGGTTCCCTTGTTTGAGGGAAGAGGTTGAAATTACCAATAGACAGTATGTGTCATAGCCATAGGTGCTCTGTGCTTAATGATCTAAGGGCTTTTGTGTGTTTTTGTAGGTGTGAAGGTGAAAAGAACTAACACTACCTTTGTGTAATAGCTTATCAATGGAATAATATTAATTATTGCTACTTACGTGCTGTTGTTATTTTTTCAGTTCCAGTTTTTCTCTTAATGTTCCAAAATGCATTTAGCTTTCTAGATTCAGACTTCCTAAAAAGTTTTCAATATGTGCATCTAAATTAGACGTTTTTCTAAAAAAATTTCTAAATTATTAGTTGCCAGGGGTTGGGGAGGAGGGAGGGAAATGGGTATGTCTATAAAGGGCAACCTGAGGGATCATTATTGTTTTTTTGTTGGGTTTTTTTTGGTAAGTTTTGATAGTGTGGTGTTTTTTGCTCAATGACAAACTTAAAATCAGGTTGATATTCATAAGTAGTACATTTCATCCAGATATTTTTTTCATTAAGCTTGTCTTCCATGAACAGAAGGAACGAATGTTTTTTTAAAATTTCACTATAACTAAGTTTTTTAAAATGTGCAATATTTTTCTTTTTTCTCTCCCTTTCAGCCATGAAGACTTTGAATTTATTTCAGGAACACGAATGCGCAAACTTGCCCGAGAAGGCCAGAAACCTCCTGAAGGTTTCATGGCTCCCAAGGCCTGGACCGTGCTGATGGAATACTACAAATCCTTGGAGAAAGCTTAAGCTGTTAACCCAGTCATTTCACCTTTGACACCTCACTGAGTAACAAGAGGGGACCATGTAGTTACTGTTGGCATTTCTTTGTGGTGGTATCTGTATGGACATGCTTCCTAAAAACAGACCCTTTTCCTTAACTAGCATCAGTTTTGGTCTGCCTTAGGAGTTCTGTTCTGAACTAGTGTAACACACTCCTGGTTTTAATGTATCTTTTCCACTTACTATAGTTAAATATTCCTACAATACAGTCTTTTTGTATTATATTTATGCTTCTGTCTCATTATTTTTCAAGCTGTTATATCAGTTGTAACCAATAGTATACACATTGAATCTCACTTTTCATCTCTTGAAAAAAGAAAAAAAATCCACTAAACAATAAACTTGGCTAGACCTTGTTTTGGGAATTTTACAAGACGTCTGTAGCATTTAGATTTTTTTTTTCTACATTGAAAGTACAAACTGCTTTCTTCCTTCCTTTCCATCAGCTATTGATCTCTCAACTGTTATAATCTAAAGTATATTAATATCTATGTAAGCCCTGAATGAACTTTATTCAATAAAATTAAACTTTTTGGCTTATTTATGTGACTTTTTAAAAATATTGTTTTGTTTACACATACCTTATCCTTCTTGTGAAGAAGTTTCTCACGGGGAAGGGAAAATACAGACGTCAGGCATCTTTCATTACTGGAATCTATTGATAATAATTAGTTCCAGGCACTGTTTCATAGCGAATTTTTAAGTGGGAAAATAATAATGCATTCTCATTCCATCCAAAAGCTCAACCTGTTTCCCCAAATATCTCTCTAATATTCTTAAATACCTAAGATGGTGGTACTAGTAATAGAGACAGGATAGAGGGAGGTTAGTTCATGGCAGGGGGCGGGCAGCATATCAAGTTTGCTTTTGTAGTATATCCTGAAGTAGAATATTCAAGAGGAGATGCTTATTTAGGGGCTGGATATTTAATTTTGGTTGAGATGCCAGCATTTTTGATTTGCAGTCGTATTTCCTATGATGAAATAATCTTGCATGATCTGGCCTTGAAAATTCAGCATTACAAAGACATGGCAGATTATACACAGAGAGAGTGTATTGTCATTAATGCAAATGGGAATAAAATACCACTAGGAAAAGAAATAGAAGGAAAAACGAAAACAAAGTAAAAGCAGATCACTGAGGGAATCAATTAGAAAGTTGATAAATAGAAAAAAATGGAGAATATGAGTAAGTTTCTAGTGGATGGATTTATTCACTAGTGGATACTGAATGAAAATATTCATTAGTGGACAATGTAAAAAGTATATGAATGCGTATGTTGATGGGAAGAATTAGAGGTGATAGTTGATATGAATTTTTTGGTTACACATTATCTAGATCTCTTTTAGGGAGATCTCCTTTATATAAATCTTCAATTTTTATGTATATATAGAGGTTGAAAGATTGCAGAGCGGCTCTCCAACCACAGACAGCTAAGGTGTGACATAGCGCTTCAGCTCAGCTAATTCAGAAACTCCAACCTGAGTGTTGAATGTGTAGGAATGATGCAAAGTTGTAAGGACAGGATGAGTCGTGGTTTCATGGTGGCAGCGACACTCAAGATTCTGGGCGCGGTGGTGGTGGTGCTCGTGGCAGTGGGGGTCTCCTGTGCAAAAATAGTACCCTATCTTGAATATTCCAGGGCATGACTTTGACTGAGTCCTCTGCCACTCACCTCCTTTCGTTCCTGACCATTTTCCAAGCCTCATTCTTTTGCATTTTCCATCAATTCTGTACGAGACCCAACAGCCTCCCCATATATTCCTTTGCTGCCTAAATTACCTAGAGTTTCTGTTGTTTGCCAAGAACCTGATTGTAACAGGTGATGTGAAAAAATGTATACTTCACATTAAAATCTTGATACTGCTAAATTCAAGGTGATTTTTACTGTTAGCATATTTTATTTATTTTAAAATTTATTTATTTATTTTTGGCTGCGTTGGGTCTTCGTTGCTGCGCGAGGGCTTTCTCTAGTTGCCGTGAGCGGGGGCTACTCTTCATTGCGCGGGCTTCTCATTGCAGTGGCTTCTCTTGTTGTGGAGCACAGGCTCTAGGCACGTGGGCTTCAGTAGTTGTGGCACGTGGGCTCAGTAGTTGTGGCTCGCAGGCTCTAGAGCACAGGCTCAGTAGTTGTGGCTCACGGGCTTAGTTGCTCCGCGGCATGTGGGATCTTCCTGAACCGGGGCTCGAACCTGTGTCCCCTTCATTGGCAGGCAGATTCTTAACCACTGTGCCACCAGGGAAGTCCCTGTTAGCATATTTTAAAAGTTTAAATATAGAGAAAAAATTTTAATACTTAGCACTCAGAAAACTTATCCTTCTAAAATTACAAAAATATACTCATAAAATCAAGCTGAGAACGTTTAGAACAGAAATCAACAGCATCAGGGTGAAATGTGATCGAAAAAGGAGCTTTGTGTTCTGTCACGTAATTGTCCTTTCTTAGTCCCATAGTGCCCCTTGTCCTCAACCCACCGGAGTGGGACATGATAAGAACATGATTCTAAGCCCCTCTGCTCTTGGGATTGGCCACCCACTTGTGTGTTTTAGAGAGACGGAGAAGAAAATAAAAGTACCCAGTGATTTCTACCAGTCCACAGGTTGGTATGTGTGTCTTTAATCTACAAATAGGAAATATGTAGAAATTTTATTTTTCTTTCCCAGCTCATAAAAATGACCCCAAACCAATCTTTAAAACCTTCACCCCTTACACCAAACCTCTGCTGCCAAGTGGTGTTGGAAATCTGAATGCCATTTTTATCTATCCATCAGCTGGAAAAATGAATGGAAAAATAATTATTTTTTAAAAAAGAAGGAGGAAAAGAAAGTGCAGAAATAAAATGTTTTGGCAGAAATATAATGTTTTAAATCTGTCAATTCTGTATTCCACTCTGATAAGACCACGTATTTAAGTTTCATTTCCATCCAAGAGGGGAACAATTATGTCCATATCTTGGAAGTTAGCATTTAAATACCTTATCAGGAAAAATTCAGAAGTCATGCTTCCCACATATGGTAGATTTTTATTAGCACATATGTATCCAGGGGTGAGTTGGCTCACAAGGTAAGGAAGTATGTGCCGACTGGGCTGCTTTTATGTGTGGGCTCTATTCCTTAGAGGGCCTATAAGCCTCTTTGTATTTCTGCGGATTCCATTTCCTCCTCCACACAGTCTTGTCCTGAATATAATTATATGTAAGTTGTGCAAAACACATTCTGCCCTCCTAACTCTCGGTCAGTCTTTTCTGGACTAAGGTAAAAGCTGGCCTCCCTAAAGGTAAGTACTTGAGGACTGTAATTGAGCCAGGGGTGTGTTGAGATTGGAACCTCTTTTTCCTAACTTCCTGTTTCAACAGATCCTCAGGAAAATGGCACTAGAGTTTAGGGCCTAGATTTGAAATTAGAAACATGAAAAATCTCATCATGGACCTTTATTTCCCAGGCCTGCATCAGCACTGAGCATCTATAATGATCTGCCTTTGTTAGGAAAAGAAATTACGGTTACCAAAGAGGAAGGGGGGGGGAAAATATTGGGAATCTGGGATTAACAGATACACTCTCCTATATATAAAATAGGTAAACAGCAAGGACCTACTGTATAGCACAGGGAACTGCATTCAATATCTTATAATAATCTCTAATGGGAAAGAATCTGGAAAATTGAAAAAAAATATACAGATATAGGTGTGTAAAACTGAATTACTTTGCTGTACACCTGAAAATTGTAAATCAACTATACTTCAATTTAAAAAAGGAAAAGAACAGGAAAACCTCTCCACTGAAATGAATTAGAACACCGACTCCCTCTCTGCTTTTCTTCCAACAGCTCTGGCTTGTCCTCTTTGAAAAGTGTCTGTTCTCTCGGAGAGCATAACCACTTCTATTGCCCAAGAGAAAGTAATTATCTGTTAAAAGTAAACTGGGGCCTTGCTGCACAATCAGGTCCTCAAGAAAAAAAAGCCAAGCGAAGGAGAGGCTGAGTTCTGTCTGACCCATGACTGGTTCACCCCCTGGCTGTCCAGAGCCTGCCCCGAATGACTTTGAACCTCAGTGTGTGGCTAGTGCTATTTTGTGTGATCTATATGTCGTACATAGGTGCAGTTATAGCAATATGACTTTTGATACGTTGTGGGCAATTCTAGTGGGCATTTGCAATCAGAGAGTTTTGAATAAAAAAAGTTTATTTAGGAGCCATTTAGACTTAAACAGAAGCACAAGCGTAAAAGAGAGAGTATAGTTTTGTGGTTAAGAATTCAGGCTCTGAAGTCAAACTTGACCAATTCCTTGTTGATTATGTGACCTTCAGCTTCATGAGGCCTTGATTTCCTTATCTGTGGACCAAAGGTTATAGTCAGGAATTATATGAGGTAATGCTTGTAAAGCACTGCTCCTTTATTATTATTATTTTATTTAAAGATGTAGTCTTTTGGCCAGGAAACACAGTGATACCAATATTTATGAGACTATACTTTGTAATCTTTGCTTCATAAAATCATTCTCTAGCCCACTGAGCAAAGTGACTAAATACAGGTATATGTTAGATACAAATCTAAAGGCAGACACAGTATCCCTGTTTCCGCCATACTTTCCCCTCAATTTTTCCCTGTGTCCAACTTCTCCTGTGTTTTCTAGATTAAGAAAACTAGTACATTTTTGCAAAGAGAAAAAGCAGAAAAATATACACATTTGCCTAAAGCAAGCATAGACTAATCCTGTGAAAAAACGATAGTCCTTTGGGAAAGCATCATGGAGAGGAAGATCAAGATTAGAAAGGTAGTTTATTCTCAACATCAAGTTTACTGAAGAAGGCCTGCCTTAATTAATGTGGTCATTACTTATATTAAAGCTGCATTTTACAAGTGTTACACTTTTCATTTAAAAGTTCAGCTTGTTGACACCTCTGATCAAAGCATAAAATCTTAAATATATTTAACTTTTAGAATTGAACTGTAAGTTGTGTTTCATGTACTAGAAAATTATTTGTATCTTCTATGGACATAACAGGAATTAAAGGTATTAGGAATATGAAATACAGAATAGTATACTGTTTCCCAGAGTTTTCCACACGGATTTTTTTTTTCCTGTTTTTATAGTCAAAAGATCTCATAGCTAAGAGTAGGATAATGAGTAAAGAATAGCATAAAATTTAAATTTATCTTGAATAATCAAAATCATCATAATAGCTAACATTTGCTAAGTGCTTACTATTTTATTTGCCAGACCCTGTGCTAAGTGCTTTACATGTATTATTTTGGTTAATGCTTATAACAGTAACTGGCATAGTAAGAACTACTAAGAAAGGAGAAGAAAAATTTTTTTCAAAGAATTGCAGTAGAAATTAACAATATAATTTTGTTAGAAGAGAAATCAACATTAAAAGTTAACTTTGATAGAGGTTGAGTATAAGAGAAACGTGCAAAAACCAAAGTCACATAAATGTGCCCAAATCAAAATCTGTATTAACAATCATTGACTACAAGTGAAAATGTCTGTAGCAGGGGTCATCGAAAGGACATGACTGCCAGTTGACCTGCGAACTGGACGCAGGCAATCAGAGATTCCTCATCCCTCTCCATCCTTGGAATGTACATTCCGCTCACCATTCCCACAGCCAGAGCCCTTTCAAGGATGCAGCCTTGAGAGATAATGTGTTGTTGAGACCATCTGGATGGTACGCGGGGCTGAACCCTGTTCAGGCTGCTATACACGCTCAAGATTCTGACGGGTGGGTGTGGAGATGTACTCATGTTGCAGCCTTAGGAGACAAGCCTTGTAAGGGTCCCTCGCTTATTAAAACTGCCGCCTAGGCATCTGGAGTGGCTGCTTCTTTCTTTGCTCCCTGCCCTCTGTGTTCAGGAGCTGTTTTCAGATTTCACTGGGGAAATTCCTAAGTTTGTAAACCAGCAATGTCCCAACAATGACAGTCACACAACCTGTCAAATACTTAGGAACAGAATTAAGAAGAAAAGAAACGGTCTACTTGAGTAAAACTATAAAATTTTATGAAAAGACATAAAAGCAAGATCTAAAAAAGTGGAACAGTATACCTTGGTCCCAGGTGAAAAGGCTTAATAGCATAAAAATGTCAGTTTTCCTAAAATTCATGATTTTGAGTCAATTAAAAGCTCAATGAATTTTTTTGGGGGGGAATTACAATAATTTTATCAATTCATTTGGAATAACAAGTACTAAAAAGGCAAGATAATTATATGACCCAAAGACTCAGGAAAAATAATAGTAGTTGTTTTTAAGCCACTGAGTTTTGGGGTGCTTTGTTATACAGCAATAACTAATTAATACAGGCATTACAGCCCATGTATCAATTGTACTCACCAGCTGATGATGGCTGGGGAAATTTGGGTTGTGGTAAAGGTAAAAAAAAGAAGGGAAACTGGAGTAGCCCCTAGAAGCTTTATGATTAGAAAGATAAATGGTAGAACCAATTAAAACAGCAATGGCAAGATAAAACAGAATTAGGCAACACTGTATATAAAAAAAGTGTTGAGTTACAGAGCTATAAAATAGAATATATCCTTGATAAAATAAGAAAAAGCAGAGAAGCAGAGTTCTCTAGACCAGGAGTTGGCAAACAGTGATCTGGCTTGCTGTCCGTTTTTGTAAATAAAGTTGTGTTGGAACATAGCTACACACGTTTAAGTATTGTCTGAGGCTGCTCTGTGCTCCAGCAGCAGAGGTGAGTAGTTGAGACAGGCACCCTATGGCCTGAAAAGCTAAAAATGCTTTTCATCTGGCCCTTCACAGGAAGAGTTTGCCGACCCCTGCTCTAAGCTGACAATTACTTCTACAGCAGGGTTCCTACTAAAAGAAGGGGACAGACTTGGGGAATGGGGCAATGCACTCAATATTTAGTCTGTATAGCTCACCCTTCTATTCCCTTCTTCATCTTGGATGGGAGTGAGATGGCAACGGGGAAGAGACCCAGACCCTCAGCAGGTTTAACCTGCAAAGTCAGAGAAATCAGAGTGGTACATGCTCAACTGCCTCCTATCATGGGAGTGAGATTGGATGCTTCTGATAGTAAGTAACATGTCCAAATAATTCAATTAAGTGTCAGACTTGCAGTCTGACTCGATTTGGAGCTATGTTGATTGAACTGTTTACTGAATAAAACAGTGTTTATTTTATTTTACTTATTTCTTTTTTTTAAAATTAATTTTTATTGGAGTATAGTTGCTTTACAATGTTGTGTTAGTTTCTACTGTACAGCAAAGTGAATCAGCTATATGTATACATATATCTCCTCTTTTTTTGGATTTCCTTCCCATTTAGGTCACCACAGAGCATTGAGTAGAGTTCCCTGGGCTGTACAGTAGGTTCTCATTAGTTACTTATTTTATACCTAGTATCAATAGTGTATATATGTTTTTTGCTTAAAACAACACACATTTATTATCTTATAGTTTTGGAGGTTGGAAGTCCAAAATTAGTCTCATGGGCTAAAATCAAGGCATCCAGCAGGACTGCATTTTTTCTGAAGACTTTAGGTGAGAATATGTTTCCTTGCTTTTTCCACCTTCTGGAGGCCACTGGCATTCCTCAGCTAGTGGCCTCCTCTTCCTTCTTCAAAGCCAGCGGTGTAGCATCTTCTGATCTCTCTCTCTCTTTGACTGTGATTCTCCTGCCTCCCTCTTATAGGAATTCTGTGATTACTAGAACAGAGTTTTTAGCATCATGTTGATCCAAAAACATTTCTTCTTCTTTTTTTTTTTTTAACTTTTTTGCTGCACCGCGCAGCATGTGGGGTCTTAGTTCCCCAACTAGAACCCTCGCTCCCTGCAGTGGAAGTGCAGAGTCTTCACCACTGGACCACCAGGGAAGTCCCCCAGCAGTATTTCTTCTGGTGATGGGAACTAAAAATTTGTGAATCCAAATAGGTATATTTTTAAAATACATACAAGGCAGAGAATAAAAATAAATGCAAATTTTAATAAGCAGTGGTTCCAATAGTAGTTCTTTCACTTTTATACTTACAATGACTGTCCAGGCAATTACAGATTCACAATGATTGGTGACAGGAACATCAGGTTTATCAGCAGAAACACACAATGTGTAGTGCTGACAGATCATCATGCGTGTGTTCAGGGCATATAAGCTGAGGTTCCTATGAGAACATTCACCTTTGCATTTCCTGACTTCCATGTTTTAATTTGTATCCTGTGCATTGTATTAACATTTTTCTTTGCATTTAGTTTCCTTTTAAAAAATGAGAACAAAAGAAAAATTTTAATATCCCAATCTCTCAGGACAATCACCATATACCACAAAATAGCTGCTTCGAGAGTCTTAGGTTTGGAACATTGGGAAGGGATTTGATTCCTTTTATTCATATCTCTAATGGATTAAAAGTATTGTCCTCAAAGCTTGCATAAAAATTTTTCTTTTACTGCCAGAAATAAACAAAAGAGAACAAAGGACCTCAATCAAGAAAAGAAAATGTAATACAGCTTAGAGACAAACTTGGAAACTCAGTTTTGAGTGATTAAAATATATTAAATGGAAACTTTTAAAAGGCCGTCTTTTTAGAAAAGGGACTGGGGTGATGACACTGTCTACTGCGATAACTCTGAAAGAGAGCAGAGGTGATGTGAAAGCAAGGGACTTTGGGGTATTATGTTAACTGGGATTTTTAAAAAATGTGAAAGTACTTGATCCAGACCTTTCCATACAATAGGTATTCAACATATGTTTGTTTCCTCCCCTTTTGAAGTATGTTTTCCAGACTCTCTCGTAACTATCATTGGTCATGGGACCAATTTGGGCCAAGAAGACATAAGAGGAATTCTGTTAGGGTGGGGGCTTTGCTTTTCTTATAGAGAGGACACAGCTAGCCACATGGTATTTCCTTCCTTCCTGTCTGGTAGGCAGACTTCAGAATGCTTCATTGGCGAACTCGGTAACAAGATATGGTGCACGGTATTTAGCAATTTCTGCTGTATTTGAAAAAGTCTAAAGAAATGTTTTTCAAATTGTGGCCTTGACCCATCTATTAAAGATACCTGGGTTGGTATCGCTGGGTGAAACCAGGAATATACATTTAAATATGTGCTTTGTGTCATTCTTATGCACCCTAAAGTATGATATTTGGTGGCATAAAAGCTCAGGTAGATAGTTCTTTTTAATCGGTTTGTTTAAAAGTTATAACATGTTTTGATTTGCATATACATTCCAATTAAAGATTTTAATAAGCTTCGGTCTTGGCTATCAGCTCCAGAAAGTGAGGTTTACGGAGACGTTATTGTTGAGAACCACTTAGTAAAGCCCTGGTCCTTTGAACATTTTGAGAAATATGTTGAGAATTTGCAGCTAGAGACAGAGGTGGATCAAGGATGGTCCTCACCTGACTATGGCTTTGATAAGTCTTTTTCCCTTTGCTAAAAGGTTAAAACCTATTTGCTCTCCCCTAAATAATTCTCAGGGATTCCTGATACTAAAAGTCCATATAATCTTTTTAAGGAATATAACGAGACCACCGCTAAAAATAGAACATTAAAAAAATTTCTTTTTTTCTCGGATCCTAGATTACCTCTTCAAGTGATTGTGGTTTGCTTGGTTCAAGACTCCATCCAGGAAAGGCAGAGGGGGAATCAGAGAAATCAAATGCAGTAAAATGTTAACATGTAGAGACTCTGAGTATTTGGAAATTATTTGGACGACTTTTCTGTACACCCAGAATAATTTTTAAAAAAATTTTATTGGAGTATAGTTGCTTTACAATATTGTGTTAGTTTATACTGTACAGCAAAGTGAATCAGCTGTAAGTATACATATATCCCCTCTTTTTCGGATTTCCTTCCCATTTAGGTCACCACAGAGCATTGAGTAGAGTTCCCTGTGCTATACAGTAGGTTCTCATTAGTTATCTGTTTTATATATAGTAGTGTATATATGTCAATCCCAATCTCCCAGTTCATCTCATCCCCCCTTCCCCCTTGGTATCCATACATTTGTTCTCTACTTCTGCTTTGTAAATAAGATCGCCTATGCCCATTTTTTTTAGATTCTACATATATGCGTTAATATACGATATTTGTTTTTCTCTTTCTGATTTATTTCACTCTGTATGACAGTCTCTAGGTCCATCCATGTCTCTACAAATGACCCAATTTCGTTCCTTTTAATGGCTAATATCCCATTGTATATATGTACCACATCTTCTTTATCCATTCCTCTGTTGATGGACATTTAGGTTGCTTCAAAATAAAAAAAGTTAATAAAGAAAAAAACAAAAAATGAAAAAACACACACACACAAAAAACAAGACTCCATCCAGGAAATGACAAAATACTCCCTAGATAGCCCAGCGTCCTTACTTGAAAAACTTATAATCAATTAAATGGAATTTTAACTTTTTATTTATTTATTTATTTTTGGCTGCGTCAGGTCTTAGTTGTGGCACGCTGGATCTTCGTTGAGGTATGCGGGATCTGTCATCGCGGTGCATGGGCTCTTCATTGTGGGGTGCGGGCTTCTCTCTAGTTGTGACATGCAGGTTCTCTCTTTCCCAGTTGTGGCGTGGAGGCTCCAGGGAGCGTAGGCTCTGTAGTTTGCAGCATGTGGGCTCCAGCTGAGGTGTGCGAGCTCAGTAGTTGTGACGCGTGGGCTTAGTTGCCCCATGGCATGTGAGATCTTAGTTCCCTGACCAGGGATGGAACCCGCGTCCCCTGCATTATAAGGAGGATTCTTTACCACTGGACCACCAAGGAAGTCCCGGATTTTAACTTTTAAGAAGGAAAAGTTAACAGGCATATGGAGTACCTATAGACATCTCCAGATTCCTCCAAATCAATCCTGCTTTAGAAGACCCTCGAACACTAGGGAAATAAGCAGATGTAGCCCCACATGGGGTAAGGCTTCCCGTTGCCCTTTCAGGAACTCAATACAGGCCTTTTTCTCTTCAGGGCCAAGCTAGTCTCCCAGTCTCTCAGCATTTCCACCTCTCTTTCTTCATGACAATCCTGCCACACTGGAAAGGTTTTTAATATGAGAAGAAAGAACACTTCAGTCTCAGAAAAATGCTTAGCACCAAAGTCCTCTAGGCAAGCTCTTTAATATTTACAGGTTTTGTTTTTTTTTTAAGTTTGCTTAATACTCTGAGGAATACAAGGCAACTCTCTCACACCTCACTCAGTCTGGGCATCCCCTTCCCATGAGAGACATCTCACTACTGCTTCAACTGCCAAGAGTCACTTGTGGAAGATTCCCACCCTCCAGTCCTGAAGTAAGCCACAGGACAGGCTTATGAAAGGACTTACTATGTGACATGATTATAGGAGATCCTACAATTATAGGAGATCCTAAGCAAGTGACTTTTTATGATAACCAGGGCTTCCAGTTCCAGGAACTTAAAAATGAAATCAATTGAAAAGTGTTAGAGAAAATCTTGTCCAAAAAAAAATAAGAATAAAATATAACCAGTGGAAAAATACAAAAATGGGAAAATCTTCAGCTATACTAGATTTTTTTAAATTGCTTCCTGAAGTTTGTTTTGTTTTGTTTTGTTTTTGGCCACGCCTCGCAGCATGTGGGATCTTAGTTCCCCAGCCAGGGATGGAATACGTGCCCCCTTCAGTGGAAGTGTGGAGTCCTAACCACTGAACTGCCAAGGAAGTCCCTAGGATTTTCTTTTTAAAAAGTTGTTCCTTCTAGTTTTATTGAGATATAGTTGACATACTGCACTGTGTAAGTTTAAGGTGTACAACATAATGATTTGACTTACATACATAATGAAATGATTACCACAATTTAGTGAACGTCATCTCATACAGATACAAAATTAAAAAACTAGAAAAATAATTTTTTTTCCTTGTGATGTGAACTCTTAGGATTTACCCTTAACAACTTTCATATATAACATACAACAGTGTTAATTATATTTATCGTGTTGTATATTATATTTCCAGAACTTATCTTATAACTGGAAGTTTGTACATTTCGACCACCTTCATCCAGTTCCCTTTCCCCCTATTCCCTGCCTCTGGTAACTATAAATCTGATCTCTTTTTCTATGAATTTGTTTGTTTTTTAAGTATAATTGCCCTACAACACTGTGTTAGCCCCTGTTACACAACATAGTAATTCGATATTTCTATACATTTCAGAATGATCAGCACGATAAGTCTAGTTTCCATCTGCCACCATACAAAGGTACTACATAATTACTAACAGTATTCCCATACTGTACATTTCATACCCCTGATTAGATTTCTTATTAATGCAAATTAAAACAAACTAAAGCGTCTTGTTTTATCCTGGCTAGGATGCACTGAAATGAGGTATAAGGTGTGAGGGCCTGGGGGAATTTTGACGACTCCAAACCACGTAACTAGGCCCCAGTTGGAGGATTACTGATGTTCTTAATGAGAAGAATTTCATGCGTGTGGAGGGGTGAAGCTGATTGCAGTAAGAATGAAGCATTTCCGTTGAACCCAACAGGATCAGCCACTGTAGGTTTTTACCCAGGAGTGTGACATGAGGCAAGCAGGGTTTCAAGTTTCAAGTAGATAACTCTGGCCACAGTGTGCTGAGTGGAGAGGAGGAACCGCAGAGGGATCAGTTAAAAAGGGCTGTGTTTTTTCAGACAAGGGGCTAGGAGGGCCTGTGTTGGAAGAAACAGTGGAGAAGAGAGGACGCCTTTACATCTTCCCAAATGACTCCTGGGCCTCGCAGCTCCGTCTGACCTGTTCTTTGGTGGCCACATATGCTTTAACATCACCTGTTCACTCACAGGTGAGCTTTTGACAGTATCATTCAAATTTATTCCTGTTGCGGCAGCTGCAAGTACCAGATGTGTCTGCTTTTAGGTTCTGTGCCTCAGGAAAACCTCTAGTGGCCTCTCCCTCTTCTCGGGTGGCCCTCCCTCTTATCGCTCCAGCAATATTGTCATGTTACAGGATACTCCCTGTATATACTAAGAACACCTGTGATGATGCGACCTTACCACTGAGTTTCTAGATTGTTCCTTGTAAAAATGCAGGTGTCTTTTCCTAACTGGAGTTTCAGGATGTATGAGAAAGAGCCCTGGGACTTCCCTGGTGGTCCAGTAGTAAAGAATCCGTCTTCCAATGCAGGGGACACGGGTTCGATCCCTGGTTGGGGAACTAAGATCCCACATGCTGAGGGGCAACTAAGCCCACACGCCACAACTACAGAGCCCGTGTGCCACAAATCCAGAGCCCATGCGCCCCAACTAGAGAGCTCTTGTGCCGCAACTACAGAGCCCACGTGCTCTGGAGCCTGCACGCCACAACTAGAGAGAAGACCACATGCTGCAACAAAGAGCCCGCACACCACAACAAAAGATCCCACATGCCTCAACAAAGATTCTGCATGCCACAACTAAGGGCTGACGCAGCCATTAAAATAAAAAAGAGCCCTGAGGAAATAATCCTAATAGATAATACTTACTGTGGGTTACCATGTGCCAGGCGTTGGGCGAAGGGCTTTACATACATTAACTCTTCTAATCTTCACAACCTTATGGTATAAGGTAATACCTTTGTCCCTGTTTTACAGATGCAAAAACTGAGACTTATGTTAAGTCTCAAGGTCACATGCTAATAAGAGGTAGAGTTGGGGACAAGAACCAAAGTGTGACTGATCCCAGAGCCTGACTTGGTGTGAGACAGGGTTTTTGTTGAGGGATTTGGCATTGTCCAGAAATGCACATTAGCCCTTTGGGAGGAGTAGTTACTTAAAGAGGACAATATAATAATGAATCAAGGATAATAAACAGTTGAACATCTACTGTGACCCAGGTTCTGTGTTGAATGCTTATACAACTTATTTAATTTTTACAGAAGACTAAAGAGCTAGGTAAAATTCCCATTTTACAACTAGGTAAACTGAAACTCAGAGAGGTTAGGGGAATTAAGATCACAAATCTAGTAAAATGCAAAGTCGGGGCTAGAGTCGAACCCAGGAATTCTGCAAAGGTGACACACACTTTAGACTATGAGTGAACACTAGTTCTTATGTATTTTCTGATTCTTATAATATGCTTAGAGTTGAGGCTGCTTCATAACCAAGACTCACAGGGTTTCTGAAGTGTTATCTGAAGATTTCCTGAGTCAGAATTGCTCCTGATGCTTGATAAAAATATAGACCTCCGGACCCAATAAATCAGAATCTCTGGGGAAAGGGCCTCAAGGATCTGTATTTCTAAGAAGCCCCTGCTTGATCACCTGGTGGCTGAATTTCAAGTGTAAGAGTAGGAGCATGAGATGCCTAGAGGCCCAGATTTGAAACTCGCATCCTGGTGTTCCTGCCACATTCCACTGGCTGAAACAAGTCACAGGGTTGCCCAGATTCAAGGGAGGGGAAATAGTCTATCTCTCAATGGAAGAAGCTGCAAAGTCAAATTGCAAGGTCACATTGCAAAGGATAGAAGGAGGGAGATAGTATTTTGTGGTCACTTTAGTACTTTGTTACCAATGGGAATCCCACCAAGCAGCGGGGCTTGACGACATCGCTCCCTCTTTCACTTACTACAATCCTATCCTGAAGTATTGCCTTTTCCACGATACAGAAGGTACTGATGCACTTAGTTTTACAGAAACAAACTAAAACAGTGGATTTTGTAATGAGATGGGAAGAGACTGTGGAAATCTTCTGTACTATAGCAGTTTCACCACATTTCTCATGGCAAAGTACTAAAGGGTTGTTTAACTTAAAAATGTATTTTGCCTTTTTTAAACAAAAAGGCAAGTGTTCCAAATTTGGTATCTTCTCTGATGACAAGTGGCTGTCAGTAGTATGCTACACAGCAGGCATTGTTTGAAAATATAAACACAACCTATCCTTCAAGTTTAAAGTGATGTTTTAACAATGAAAGAGAAAGTAATTGCTTTCAAAAGAAACTCCTGCTATGAACAAAGCATTTTGAACCTGGATGTTTCGAAATGTTCCATTGTTATTTTATTGTCAAAAACAACATAAATGTGTCACATACAAATTTTCTCATATCTAAACTGATAAAAAACATCCTTCAAATTGAGAGTTTTAGTGAGTTTTGGAACTATTTGATAATAATTAAAAAATTTAATACTTTCTGATTCATTTACAAGAAAACAGATGTATCAGAAAAAATGAAAAAATACCCCTAGTAGTGGTATTTTAACAGAAAAATTGGTAGATGAAATTGAAAATTAAACTCCAGGATTTACAACCAATGATACAGTTTTTCCCATGTGGCTCTAAATATCGGTGCAAGGAACTTTTTGCAGATGACAGCCATTAAAACTCAGTGACACCACAAAATGTTGAATTAAGGTTTAAACATATAACAAAGTATTGTTACCGACCTTCCCCAGACAGTCCCCAACAAGGGTCCTCCTGCCTGGTGTCATCTGAGCCAATAGAATAAGACCAAGTTCGGTTCAGGAGAAAAGGGAGGCAAGCTTTATTCTTTGATCAGAGAATTGGAGAGGTATGAGACCGAGCTCTAGAGCACCGGCCATGGGAGGGGCTGCTTTACGGGAATCTGGGCGGGGGGAGGGGCGGGGTGCTTGGAAGTGCCAGGCGCAGCGTCTCTGCGCACGGCGTGCTGCCGCCATCTTGAATTGCAGTGTCTTGCGGCAGTGTTTCTGCAGGACGCCCGCGGAGCTGAAGTGTGGAGTGCCGCCGTTTATCCCAAGGGACTCTGCTCTGAAGTGTCGGGTGCGAGGCCTCTGTATGCGGCATCCTGTGAGCAAGTGAAACTAGACCAAGCCAAAGGAAAAAAAGGTTAGACTTTATTACCCAGATTCTAGTTTTTTCCCCCAGGAATTGTTAATGGGCTTTGCCTGTGACAGTATACTTAATCACTTTGTGTTCACTAAAATCATTAGTGTTAGTGTTAAAATTTTTAGTATAAAACAGTGTTCTGAGAAACATTAATAGAAATTGAAATTTATTTAAAAATATAGATATTATCTATCTTTTTCAAATTTAATCTATTCTTACCTTTCATAATTAACAAAGACTAATTACAGTGGACACATGTATAAAAATAAATATCACTTACATTACGTTGGCTATTATAAAAACAGAAAATAACAGGTGTTGGTGAGGATGTAGAGAAACTGCCACCCTGGTGCACTGTTCCTGGGAGTGCAAAGTGGTGCAACAGCTGTGGAAAGTAGTATGGTGGTTCCTCAAAAAGTTAAACCTAGGATTACCGTAGGATCCAGTACTCAACTTCTCGGTATATCTCCAAAAGAACTGAAAACAGGGTCTCAGATAATTGTGCATCAATGTTGGGAATTCTGCCTGGAACTGGAAACATTCCCTTGGGCTTAATGACCTATAAGTTTGTATACTTTGCTAGGGTTTCAAAAATTATTTTTTTCTACCTTTTGTTTCCCAGTCTTACAAGATAGAATAATATAAATTTTCTTACTATATAATCAGGATAAGCAATGCTAACTGCTATAAAAATAATATCTAAATCTCGATGGTTAAATACAAAAACAGTTTATTTTTTGCACTTATCACAATCTGCAGGTAGATGTAGATCATTCCATTTTTTGATATCATTACTTTTAATCTGTGGATTCCTTGATCACTGTGGAAGAACAGAGAGAGCAGAAATAATCATGCAAGGGTTTAGGGCCAGGTCTTGAAAGTGGTCTTTATCTCATCCTATCTTCATTCCACTGACCAGGATTGGTCCCGTAACTCCAAACCAACTGTGTGGGATACTGAGAAATGTAGTTTCCCTGAATTCTCAGGAAGCATTAAAGGAATTATTGAACATTTAGCTAGTCTCTGTCACAATTAAAAAAATAAAATCTTGATTTTTTTTCCCAGAAAGATATAAACTATATTATGAGGATGCAAATGAGAAAACATGATACAATAATAATTGAATGAGGACAATGAAAAAATGAAGGTGAGATATTTTGTACTAAGCATTTATGTTTTATGAGCTTGAGACACTTTTCTTACTTAGGATACAACCATAGTTGCTATTCCTTTTCTCATTGTACCAGCTCAGAATTTGTACTCCAGAACAATTTCCCTGTGCCTGGGTCAAACAAGACATCTACATGGACATTCTGTTTAATTAGCCACATCCACATAACTTATTTTTGCTCTTGATATGAGCTCAGGAAGTAGAAAACAGTCTGATATTGCCTTCCCCATTTTATAAAAAACAGAAGCAGAGAAGCCTTAGCTAAGACAAGCAATTGTCATGCTTACGTCCCCAAGACAGTTGGTGGAGGATGGGTCTGGGAGAGATCCCTTAGTAAAGCTTTGTTGAGGGATCCTGAATTGAAGCTTAGAAACGGATAGTGTCATTAATTGTGTGTCATGGTTGGCTGCGGTTAGAAAGCTGATTTCAGTAGGACTGTGAGCCAGATGCTCTATTTCTCTGAGCGAGGGTCAAGGGCAGGTGTGACCCTGGGAAAGTCACTTGACTTCTCTGAGCCTCTAGGTTTTTTCTTGCCTATAAAATGAGGATCTCACAGGGATTTGGGGTTTGGTAAGATAAAATATTTGAAAGCCGCTAACTCAAAGTTCCTGGCACATAGTAAGGGGTTCATAAATGTTCATTCTGAACTTTATTGTAGGTGTCCCATATTTTCTAGTCAGAACCTGCATCCCCATCTGATGTGGCACTGGGGTAGGCAAGGAGGATATAGACCATGGCTGCCGAGGGAGCAAACATCAGTTGAAGCGCTACAACCTGGTCCTCCAACTCTGTGCTGCAGCACGTGGTAGTCCGCTTGTTCTGTAACACATGAGATTCCAGATATTTATATCTATAACCTTAAACTTCACCATGCTTTGAGTCAGTTTTTTATTCTTGTGGGGTTGGGAGGGGAAAGAATGATGGGATGGGGGGAGGCAACATAAATCGGCTCATAGTCATAATCCAATGAGTCTGTTTTGGGATTTGGAGCGAGGATGAGAGAATATGGCTAAACACATATGAATGATGATCTGGCCCAGTGTGGTGTGCTGGGAGCTTCCTGGCAAGCACAGCATGGAGCATGTCAGGGCCCTGAGGGTCTCCTTTGTTCTCTCCTTCAAGTATCTCAGATGCACTTGCCAGGGAAGATCTGAGCAAGAAAGGTTGGTCTCATGCCTGGAGCTGTCTCATCAGCTTGGTATTGCTATATTTCCATTTTTATCCATCTGGGTTCAGGACTATGTACGGGGAAGAATAATTGTGAAGAAAATCTTCGGCTTCTCTTTTATACAATATACAGAGGCAGTAGGGATTTATCATTGACCTTGAGGAGTTCCTTGCACGTTTTCTGGGTGTGGGAAGGAAAGGATAAGATCTGCCATCCTTGAAAACTTCACAGTGGACAACGAGTAGTGCTATTTCCACTGTCTTTGTCCTTTTTTGTGGGATTTTACTGAAGCTTGAGGAGAAAAAAAATGTTTGTCCTAAACACTCCTTTCTGCATAATTCAGCTGTATTTTTTCCAGCCATTTAGATACTCAGTACTAGTCTGTTGCTATCTAGAATTCATGTTCATGTAGGCAGGGATTTAAAACCAGGGGTATATGGGTAGACTTCATAGATTTTATGAATTAAATGTAGAAAAAAACAAACAAACGCTATATGTGTGTGTGTGTTTTTTCTAGCTTTCAGCAGATTCTCAAAGGCATCTGTATCTTCCCCCAAAATGTTGAGAATCACTGTTAATATGATATCTGTCTGGTAAGTGTGGATCTCACTGTTGGACATTGCTACTATATTTTTTAGAGAGGATTAGTTACTGTTATTCTTATTTGTAACTAATCATATATGTGTAACCCTACATGTATGTATGGTGTAATTTTATAAATTTCAGAAGTTTGAATTAAGAAGAATGGGTTCAAATTCTGGCTCTCCTACTTCCTGATTGTGTGACTTAGGCCAAGTTACTTAAGCTCCGTGTGCCTCTATTTCTTCAGCTGACCAAAGAATGATAATCCTTCTCTATAAGATTCCCAGGAGGCTTTGAAGAAGTAAGACACTTGAAACTCCAGCATATTGCACAGTCAAATATAAATAAGTCTTGTTAAGTCATAACCATATAAAACGTCTCCGCAAACTGGACCGCAGTCTATTTTTAAAATATTTTAAATTCATAAGTGCCAATTAGAGGAAAATAGACAAATCACATCAAGCATGAAATCAGCTGTACTCCTACTACTCAAACTCACTTTTAACATTTTATTGTATCTTTCAAGTCTTGTTTCCATGGATAGAATGTTTTTAAAAACATAGTCATAATTATACTACCTTTATAGTTAGATCAGATCATTTATAAACACAATTTAAGCCATTTTCTTTGTTGTTGGATTTTAGGTTATATTAATTTCCAAAGTAGTAATAATTTTTCAGTGAATATCATGAGGAATAAGACATTTTAAAGAGATTATGTCTATAAAGTAGATTTCCAAAGGTGGAATTTGAGGACCAGAAAGTATTAGCCTTTTCTTAAGACTCTTGAAATATAATTGGATTCCCAAATTATGTCTTTTCCAGCTTTACATTATGCAGTGAAACACACTGATGGAAAAGTGCCTACACCCATAAGCACAGTTTATTTCTCACCTATTTACTGCAAAGCAAACACTAGTTTACTTATATTGTCACTGGTCCAGAAGTACCCTTCATGCCCCTCTCAGTCATTATTTCTTAGTGTCTCCACAAAGGAAACCACGGTCTTTTTTGGGGATTTTGTTTCTTTGCTTTTATTTATAGTTTTATCATTGAAGTGTACATCCCTAAATATCAGAGCTTGGTTTTGCCTGCTTTAAAACTTGATGTATACATTGTCATTCAGTATGTATTCTTTCATCTGGATTCTAATGTTTGGTTTTATGTTTGTGAGAGTCATTATTGTTGTTACATGTGACTGGTAAATTGTTCATTTTCTTTGCCATAAAGTCTCCCAATCTGGGTAATAATTATGAGCTGTGGTCTACCCTTATCACATTACAATACCTGAAGGGATTTTATGTTTTTATATTTCTTTATAAAGAAAGGAAAGAAACAAACATTGGAGAGTATCTAGTTTAGACACCACAAATCTGAATGTTTTTGGAAGAAGAAAGCGAGTGTGTTATGTGCATGTGCTTCAGTTTCTATACGTGGAGTGTTCGATAAGAGAAATAACTAATACATAACATATGGAAGATAATTTACGTTCTATGTCGTTGCTCCTTAGCTTGAAAATATAAGATCATGCAGATGTGTGTGTGTGTGTGTGTGTGTGTGTGTGTGTGTGTGTGTGTGTGTGTTTGCCCGCATAACTATGAAAACTTCTTTTTTTTCCATGGGAAGAAAAAAATATTTCTTTTGGAGAGTAGATTGTCAGCCCCTTTTTAAAGTGTGATGAATGTTACCATATTTAGATATCTTAATTTTTTTTTTTGCGGTACGCGGGCCTCTCACTGTTGTGGCCTCTCCCGTTGCGGAGCACAGCTCCGGACGCGCAGGCTCAGCGGCCATGGCTCGTGGGCCCAGCCGCTCCGCGGCATGTGGGATCTTCCCGGACCGGGGCATGAACCCGTGTCCCCTGCATCGGCAGGCGGACTCTCAACCACTGCGCCACCAGGGAAGCCCAAGATATCTTAATGTTTTGATAGGACAAGTAGGAGTTTACTTTGCATTGTTACCAACTTAGACTAACAGTTGTAATCTTTCCTCCCCATGAGCAAAGATAATGGAAGATAAGATTTTTTAATAAAATCCATTAAATTATATATATTTGATTTGAAAAGAGAAACACAAAACTTTCATGTTTATAAAGTACAGAGATTTTGAAGCAGAAGCCTTCCTTATCCTCTACATGTCTTAAGCAGATTCATCTTCATGTACTGATTCTTTTAAAGTTAGACTGTTCTTTAGCTCATCTGTTTGCAAATGAAGATGGGATGGATTTTAAGAAATAGTAGCACCTCCCCCATCATTCTCTCTTTGTCTAAGAGGAAGGATTTTTTTGTATCTTTGACAGCATCAAGGTCTAAATTAGGAGTGTCATCAGGCAAGGTCCCAGCAACTTTAAGCACATTTCCATGCTCAGAGTTCACAAAAGGGAACTTATTCATTCACAACGTGGTGAATATATAAAGAAGTTCTCGCAGGCTGCATCAAGGGACTTCATCCACTTCTGAAAAGCTGCCTCAGTCCATGTCCTCCTTTTTGTGTTCATTTTTGACTCCAAGGGAAGAGGAATCAGGACTTTCTGTGTATTACCTGTATTTAAACAATCAACATAATCCCAGTACAGTGATCACTCAGTAAATATTTAAAAGTTGTTACTCTAGGCTACTGAATCCTGGCAGTCAGCATCTGTGCAGACAACAGTTGTTTCAGGCTCCACAACCTTCCACAGGAGTTTGGCAACATCACAAAGGCCTTCCTGCCACCAAAAATCTTGCTCGCCACCACGGTGCATGGTGTTTGCTGACAGGGAGAGGGAAACCGAACAATCTGCTGACTTTGTTAATCCATTGATGTTCATGATTCCAAGGGAATCAAGTCCCAGGATGAGGTAGCAATGAAAGCTTCCTGATGTCCAGGGTGTAAGAAAGGAAATGGATACTTTGTACTCTTTTAAGATAGGGTGATCCTCGCTGCTACCTAAGTTATTGAAATAAAATTGCGCATAACCTTCTTAATATCAGAAATTCATTTCTGAAACTCAGATGTTCTGTGCAACAAATGCTGACTTTCAGCTCGTTCCCCATTACTTTAAGTAGTAAATATAAGTATGATATACCATTCCCTTACCACCAATTTCCTTAAATAGAACTAAAACAGTTATTATGTATATTACTTACATACACAAGTAATCATTGTAAAATGCTTACAATATTGCTTCCTGATTCCCACACAGTAAAAATAGTGGTTATAAATAGTTGTTTTGCATACAGTGACATTGCACTTCCCCTCTGTTAGCACTCTTCAGCTTTTAAAAAAAGTCTGTAGAGTCTGACATTTTAGCGATTGCACTTGGAATTGTAGAATTTTCCTATACATCATTTTGTTTAATATGTTGTAATGAGTGTGGTGGTTAATTTTATCTGTCAACTTCAGTGGACTAATGGATGCCCAGATGGCTGGTAAAACATGATTTCTGGGTGTGTCTGTGAGCATGTTTTTGGAAGAGATTAGCATTTGAATTGTTAGGCTGAGTAAAGATGATCATTGTACCAATGCAAGTGGACATCATCTAATCTCTTGAGGGCCTTGATAGAACAAAAAGGCAGAGGAAAGGTGAATTTGCTCTGTTTGAGCTGAAACATCCATCTTCTCCTGCCATCTGACATCAGCACTGCTGGTTCTCTGGCCTTTGGACTAATATCAGGGCTTACACCCTCAGCTCCCTAATTTTCATGCCTTTGGACTTGGACTTATACCATCATCTTCCCTGGTTATCAGGCCTTCATATTCAGACTGAACACCACCAGATTTCCTGGGTCTCCAGTTTGCA
Source organism: Lagenorhynchus albirostris (assembly GCF_949774975.1). Lineage (NCBI taxonomy): Eukaryota > Metazoa > Chordata > Mammalia > Artiodactyla > Delphinidae > Lagenorhynchus > Lagenorhynchus albirostris. The sequence continues at coordinate 116,483,598 of NC_083098.1, read as the reverse complement.
GATAGCAGATCATGGGACTCCTTGGTTTCCATAATCACATGAGCTAATTCCTATAATAGAGCTCCTCTTATATATATCTGTATATATCAGCTACCAAGTCCAAAATTGTTCTGCTCACCACACAACAGGCCAGTAAATTGGGAGATGAGTTGTTGGGGCAAAGAAAGGCAGCAGACCTAGAAGATGGCAGACTAATGTCCTAGAGCAGCGGTCCCCAAACGTTTTAGCACCAGGGACCAGTTTCGTGGAAGACAGTTTTTCCACGGTCAGGGGTGGGGTGGGGGGATGGCACAGGCGGTAATGTGAGTGAAGGGGAGTGGCAGATGAAGCTTTGCTCGCTGGACCACTGCTCACCTCCTGCTGTGTGGACTGGTTCCTAACAGGCTGTGGACAGGTACTGGTCTGTGGCCCAGGGGTTGGGGAGCCCTGTCCTAGATAATGATCTTACCTGAGTTAGAATTCAGGCTTCTTTTATACTAAAAGGGAAGGGGGTGTGGTTGGTTGCTGCAAACTTCTTGGTGTCAGAATCCTTTGTTCTTGCAGCTGTCCAGCATAGGTCAGGTCATGATGTTCCTGTAACAAATGTTATTCTCTGTTCTGCAGCTTTTTATCTCTATCTGAATGGAAGAGTGTTATGCCTTTAAAAGTCAGAGCCTTGAGAATGGGGCTATCCTGTATATTTCAGGCTATAGGCAACAATCTTTTACAAAAGGTGCAGAGGCAACATGACCAAGCACAGGCAACAGAGCACAAAGGTTAAAGTAAAAGAAACAGATCCAACATGGAGTCAGATTTGTTCTTCCTTATTACGTATGCTATTAATTCTGTTTCTCTGGAGAACCCTATTAACACAATGAGTTTTAGGGATATAAATATAGATTCTTTTTATGTAGACGTCAGCCAAAGTAAGTTGTGCTGAAAGATACATATGTTCCATAAAGGTTGGATATTGAAAACCAGAAGACATTCCACCATAAAACATTATCCAGGGAGATGTTCTTTGCGGTGTGACTGTACAGGACTCTATTGTAATTGCACAGTCATTAATGGATTCAGTTCTGGTGTCTGGGTGTTTACAGTCATCGAGTGGTCTGTAGCGATAGCCATTTTTTATTGCAGGCATGCAGGTGCCGTTTTGTAATGGAGTTAGTTCCTTTTCTATTTCTCCCTAACCTCCTGAGTCTTCTAGCCTATCCACAGAATAGGGATAGTGCATCTTGAGATTTTGTTACTTTTACCAACATATGTGTATGCAGGGAGAGTTGAGCACATAACTATAAGGAGGAAGGATGGGACAAGGTACTGGCCCTGACAGTGTTTCTCATAGGTTTTCAGGAGCAAACCTCTATTTGACTGACGTTACCAGAGCAAACGCCAATATTTCCCAGTGTGGGAAGATGAGAAAAACACAGTTTTTGGAGTCAAACAGATCTGGCTTCAAATCCCAGTTTCCCCCACTTACCTGTGCAACCTTCAGCAAGTTACTGAACCTCTAGGATTCATTTTCCTCATCTATTAAATGACTAGTATGCTTACTTCAGAGGGTTATGATAAGGATTAAATGACAGTTAAATTTTATAGTTTTTTTATTGAAGAATTTAAGTATAGTTGAGTTACAAAGTAATTTGGTTTATATATAAATATGTATATATATATTAAATAAAGTATAATAAAAGTATACATATATACAGATATATACATACATATACACACACACTCACTCATATATTCTTTAAAAAAATTCTTTTCCATTATAGGTTATTACAAGATGTTGAGTATAGTTCCCTGTGCTATACAGTAAATCCTTGTTGTTTATCTATTTTATATATAGTAGTGTGTATCTGTTAATCCCATACTCCTAATTTATTCCTCCCCCCACGCCTTCCCCTTTGGTAACCATAAGTTTCTCTTCTAAGTCTGTGAGTCTGTTTCTGTTCTGTAAATGAGTTGATTTGTATTATTTTTTTAGGTCCCACATATAAGTGATATCATATAATATTTGTCTTTCTCTGTCTAACTTACTTAGTATGGTAATCTCTAGGTCCACCCATGTCGCTGCAAATGGCATTATTTCATTCTTTTTTATGGCTGAGTAATATTCCATTATATTTACATATTATATATACACACAAACATATATATGACACATCTTCTTTACCCATTGATCTGTTGATGGACACTTAGGCTGCTTCCATGTCTTGGCTATTGTAAGTAGTGCTGTTATGAACATTGGGGTGCATGTATGTTTCTGAATTAGAGTTTTCATCTTTTCTGGATATATGCCCAGGAGTGGAATTGCTGGATCATATGGTAACTCTATCTTTAGTTTTTTAAGGAACCTCTGTACTGTTCTCCATAATGGCTGCAAAAATTGACATTCCCACCAACAGTATAGGAAGGTTTTTTTTTCTCCACATGCTCTCCAGCAATTTTTTGGGTTTTTTTAAACATCTTTATTGGAGTATAATTGCTTTACAATGTTGTGTTAGTTTCTGCCATATAACAAAGTGAACCAGCTATATGTATACATATATACCCATATCCCCTCCCTCTTGCATCTCCCTCCCACCCTCCCTATCCCACCCCTCTGGGTGGTCACACAGCACTGAGCTGATCTCCCTGTGCAATGTGATTGCTTCCCACTAGCTATCTATTTTACACTGGGTAGTGTATATATGTCAGTGCACTCTCCCACTTCATCCCATCTTACCCTTCCCCCTCCCATGTCTTCAAGTCCATTCTCTATGTCTGCAACTTTATTCCTGTCCTGCCCCGAGGTTTGTCAGAGCAATTTTTTTTTCTTTTTTAGATTACATATATATGTGTTAGCATACGGCATTTGTTTTTCTCTTTCTGACTTACTTCACTCTGTATGACAGACTCTAGGTCCATCCACCTCACCACAGATAACTCAATTTCGTTTCTTTTTATGGCTGAGTAATATTCCATTGTATATATGTGCCACATCTTCTTTATCCATTTATCTGTCAATGGACACTTAGGCTGCTTCCATGTCCTGGCTATTGTAAATAGAGTGGCAATGAACACTGTGGTACATGACTCTTTTTGAATTATGGTTTTCTCAGGGTACATGCCCAGTAGTGGGATTGCTGGGTCGTATGGTAGTTCTATTTTTAGTTTTATAAGGAACCACCATACTATTCTCCATAGTGGCTGTATCAATTTACATTCCCACCAGCAGTGCAAGAGGGTTCCCTTTTCTCCACACTGTCTCCAGCATTTACTGTTTGTAGATTTTTTGATGCTGGCCATTCTGACCAGTGTGAGGTGATACCTCACTGTAGTTTTGATTTGCATTTCTCTAATGATTAGTGATGTTGAGCATCCTTTCATGTGTTTGTTGTCAATCTGTATATCTTCTTTGGAGAAATGTCTTTTTAGGTCTTCTGCCCATTTTTGGATTGGGTTGTTTTCTGATATTGAGCTGCATGAGCTCCTTGTATATTTTGGGGATTAATCCTTTGTCAGTTGCTTTGTTTGCAGATATTTTCTCCCATTCTGAGGGTTGTCTTTATGTCTTGTTTGTGGTTTCCTTTGTTGTGCAAAAGCTTTGAAGTGTCATTAGGTCCCATTTGTTTATTTTTATTTCCATTTTTCTAGGAGGTGGGTCAAAAGGGATCTCGCTGTGATTTATGTCATAGAGTGTTCTGCCTATGTTTTCCTCTAAGAGTTTGATACTTTCTGGCCTTAAATTTAGGTCTTCAATCCATTTTGACTTTATTTTGTATACGGTGTTAGGGTGTGTTCTAATTTCATTCTTTTACATGTAGCTGTCCAGTTTTCCCAGCATCACTTATTGAAGAGGCTGTCTTTTCTCCATTGTATATTCTTGCCTCCTTTATATAAGGTGACCATATGTGTGTGGGTTTATGTCTGGGCTTTCTATCCTGTTCCATTGATCTATATTTCTGTTTTTGTGCCAGTACCATACTGTCTTGATTGCTGTAGCTTTGCAGTATAGTCTGAAGTCAGGGAACCTGATTCCTCCAGCTCCGTTTTTCTTTCCAAGATTGCTTTGGCTATTCGGGGTCTTTTGTGTTTCCATACAAATTGTGGAATTTTTTGTTGTAGTTCTGTGAAAAATGCCATTGGTAGTTTGATAGAGATTGCACTGAATCTGTAGATTGCTTTGGGTAGTATAGTCATTTTCACAGTGTTGATTCTTCCAACCCAGGAACATGGTATATATCTCCGTTTGTTTTTACTGTCTTTAATTTCCTTCATCAGTGTCTTATAGTTTTCTGCATTTAGGTCTTTTGTCTCCTTAGGTAGGCTTATTCCTAGGTATTTTATTTTTTTTGTTGCAATGGTAAATGGGAGTGTTTTCTTAATTTCTCTTTCAGATTTTTCATCATTAGTGTATAGGAATGTGAGAGATTTCTGTGCATTAATGTTGTATCCTGCTACTCTACCAAATTCATTGATTAGCTCTAGTAGTCTTCTGGTAGCATCTTTAGGATTCTCTATGTATAGTATCATGTCATCTGCAACAGTGACAGTTTTACTTCTTCTTTTCTGATTTGGATTCCTTTTATTTCTTTTTCTTCTCTGATTGCTGTGGCTAAAACTTCCAAAACTATGTTGAGTAATAGCGGTTAGAGTGGGCAACCTTGTCTTGTTCCTGATCTTAGAGGAAATGGTTTCAGTTTTTCACCATTGAGAATGATGTTGGCCATGGGTTTGTCATATATGGCCTTTATTATGTTGAGGTAAGTTCCCTCTATGCTTACTTTCTGGAGGGTTTTTATCATTCATGGGTGTTGAATTTTGTCAAAAGCTTTTTCTGCATCTATTGAGATTATCATTTGGTTTTTCTCCTTCAATTTGTTAATATGGTGTATCACATTGATTGATTTGTGTATTTTGAAGAATCCTTGCATTCCTGGGCTATACCCCACTTGATCATGGTGTATGATCCTTCTAATGTGCTGTTGGATTCTGTTTGCTTGTATTTTGTTGAGGATTTTTGCATCTGTGTTCATCAGTGATATTGGCCTGTAGTTTTCCTTTTTTGTGACATCTTTGTCTGGTTTTGGTATTAGGGTGATGGTGGCCTCGTAGAATGAGTTTGGGATTGTTCCTCCCTCTTCTATATTTTGGAAGAGTTTGAGAAGAATCGGTGTTAACTCTTCTCTAAATGTTTGATAGAATTCACCTGTGAAGCCATCTGGTCCTGGGCTTTTGTTTGTTGGAAGATTTTTAATCACACTTTCAATTTCAGTGCTTGTGATTGGTCTGTTTGTATTTTCTATTTCTTGCTGGTTCAGTCTCAGAAGGTTGTGCTTTTCTAAGAATTTGTCCATTTCTTCCAGGTTGTCCGTTTTATTGGCATATAGTTTTAATCTTGTAATAATCTCTTATGATCCTTTGTGTTTCTGCAGTGTCATTTGTTATTTCTCGTTTTCATTTCTAATTCTGTTGATTTATTTTCTTGATGAGTCTGGCTAATGGTTTATCAATTTTATTTATGTTCTCAAAGAACCAGCTTTTAGTTTTATTGATCTTTTCAATTGTTTCCTTCATTTATTTTTCATTTATGTCTGATCTGATCTTTAATATTTCTTTCCTTCTGCTAACTTTGGGTTTTTTCTCTTCTTCTTTCTGTAATTGCTTTAGGTGTGTGGTTATGTTGTTTATGTGAGATGTTTCTTGTTTCTTGAGATAGGATTGTATTGCTATAATTTTCCCTATTAGAACTGCTTTTGCTGTATCCCATAGGTTTTGGGTCATTGTCATTTGTTTCTAGGTAATTTTTGATTTCCCCTTTGATTTCTTCAGTGGTTTCTTGGTTATTTAGTAGTGTATTGTTTAGCCTCCATATGTTTGTATTTTTTACAGTGTTTTTCTGTAATTGATATCTATTCTTAAAGTGTGTGGTTGGAAAAGGTATTTGATACGATTTCAGTTTTCTTAAATTTACCAGGGCTTGATTTGTGACCCAAGATATGATCTATCCTGAAGAATGTTCCATGAGCACTTGAGAAGAAAGTGTATTCTGTTGTTTTTGGATGGAATGTCCTATAAATATCAGTTAACTCCATCTGGTCTAATGTGTCATTTAAAGCTTGTGTTTCCTTATTTATTTTCATTTTGGATGATCTGTCCATTGGTGAAAGTGGGGTGTTAAAGTCCCCTACTATTATTGTGTTACTGTCGATTTCCCCTTTTACGGCTGTTAGCATTTGCCTTATGTAGTGAGGTGCTCCTATGTTGGGTACATAGATCTTTACAATTGTTATGTCTTCTTCTTGGATTGATCCCTTGATCATTATGTAGTGTCCTTCTCTGTCTCTTGTAATAGTCTTTATTTTAAAGTCTATTTTGTCTGATACGAGTATCCAGGCTTCCTTTGATTTCCATTTGCATGGAATATCTTTTTCCATCCCCTCACTTTCAGTCTGTATGTGTCCCTAGGTCTGAAGTGGGTCTCTTGTAGACAGCATATATATGGGTCTTGTTTTTGTATCCATTCAGCCAGTCTGTGTCTTTTGGTGGGAGCATTTAATATATTTACATTTAAAGTAATTATTGATATGTATGTTCCTCCTGCCATTTTCTTAATGGTTTTGGGTTTGTTTTTGTAGGTCTTTTCCTTCTCTTGTGTTTCCTGCCTACAGAAGATCCTTCAGCATTTGTTGTAAAGCTGGTTTGGTGATGCTGAATTCTCTTAACTTTTTCTTGTCTGTAAAGGTTGTAATTTGTCCGTTGTATCTGAATGACATCCTTGCTGGGTAGAGTAATCTTGGTTGTAGGTTTTTCCCTTTCATCTCTTTAAATATGTCCTGCCACTCCCTCCTGCCTTGCAGAGGTTCTGCTGAAAGATCAGCTTTTAATGTTATGGGGATTCCCTTTTATGTTATTTGTTGCTTTTCCCTTGCTGCTTTTAATATTTTTTCTTTGTATTTAATTTTTGATAGTTTGATTAATATGTGTCTTGGCGTGTTTCTCCTTTGATTTATTCTGTATGGGACTCTCTGTGCTTCCTGGACTTGATTGACTATTTCCTTTCCCATATTAGGGAAGTTTTCAACTATAATCTCTTTCAATATTTTCTCAGAGCCTCTCTTTTTCTCTTCTTCTTCTGGGACCCCTATAATTCAAGTGTTGGTGCCTTTAATGTTGTTCCAGAGGTCTGTGAGACTGTCCTCCATTCTTTTCATTCTTTTTTCTTTATTCTGCTCTGCGGTAATTATTTCCACTATTTTATCTTCCAGGTCACTTATCCATTCTTCTGCCTCAATTATTCTGCTTTTGATTTCTTCTGGAGCATTTTAAATTTCATTTATTGTATTGTTCATATGCTCTTTAGTTCTTCTAGGTCCTTGTTAAACGTTTCGTGTATTTTCTCCATTCTATTTCCAAGATTTTGGATCATCTTTACTCTCATTACTCTGAATTCTTTTTCAGTTAGGCTGCCTCTTTCCTCTTCATTTGTTTGGTCTGGTGGGTTTTTACATTGCTCCTTCATCTGCTGCATATCTGTTTTCCCATTTTGCTTATCTTACTATGTTTGAGATCTCCTTTTCGTAGGCTGCAGGTTTGTAGTTCCCATTGTTTTTGGTGTCTGTCCTCAGTGGTAAGGTTGGTTCAGTGGGTTGTGTAGGCTTCCTGGTGGAGGGGACTGGTGCCTGTGGTCTGGCGGTGGGGCTGGATGTGTCTTTCTGGTGGGCAGGGCTGCATCCGGTGGTGTGTTTTGGGGTGTCTGTGAACTTAGTATGATTTTAGGCAGTCTTTCTGCTAATGGGTGTAGTTGTGTTCCTGTAGTTGTTTGGCATGGGGCATCCAGCGCTGGAGTCTGTTGGCCCTTGGGTTGAGCTGGGTCTTAGGGATGAGACAGAGATCTCTGGGGGGCGCTCTCGCTGATTGATATTACATGGAGACAGGAGGTCTCTGGTGGTCCAGTGTCCTGAACTCGCCTCTCCCACCTCCGAGGCTCAGGCTTGACACCAGGCTGGAGCATCAAGACCCTGTCAGCCACATGGGTGGAAATATATTTGCTCTTGATTCATGCATGTTTCTGACCTGCGAACATAAGAGACTTGTCTCCTGCAGGTGTTAAGATGAGTAGTTCTCTGCACCTGCCTGCCAGCATCTTAAAATTTTATATAGAAGCTTTAACTGGGTTTCAGTCACATATTCAGTGCTGATGGTCTCAACACTCTCCAGCAATTTTTACCTGTAGGCCTTTTTTTTTTTTTTTGCGGTACGCGGGCCTCTCAATCAGTTAAAAGCCTGAATAGAACAAAAAGACCAGCCTCCCCAATCAAGAGGGAATTCTACAGAGTCTGCCTTCGGACGTCATCTGCATCGACTCTCCTAGGCCTCTAGCTTGCCAGACCACACTGCAGATTTAGACTTGTCAGTCTCCGTAGTTGCATGAGCCAGTTCCTTATAATAGATCTCTTTCTTTGTATATATACATCCTATTGGTTTTTTTTCTGACTAATACATAGACCCATAGTAAACTAAGGGCTTAAATATGGGAGTTATTTGAGGTTAGCACCTACATGTCTGTGACATAAAGCTGCCACGCAATATCAACAAACACCCCCTAGTTTGAGAGTACAAAGTACCATTAAGCAAGAATAAATTCTATAAGCTCAGAAACCATTAAATTAACACTGAGTTAAAATAGTTTTCCTTTCACTTAATGCAAATTTTTTCACATTACAACAGGCAATAATATTTTCTGTAAAGTCAGAGATCTGAATGACTCTGTTTTTTTGTTTGTTTGTTTTTTTGTTTTTTTTGCGGTACGTGGGCCTTTCACTGTTGTGGCCTCTCCCGTTGCAGAGCACAGGCTCCGGATGCGCAGGCTCAGCGGCCATGGCTCATGGGCCCAGCCGCTCCGCGGCATGTGGGATCTTCGCAGACCGGGGCATGAACCCGTGTCCCCTGCATTGGCAGGCGGACTCCCAACCACTGCGCTACCAGGGAAGCCCGACTCTTTGGTTTTTAAGAGTGGATACTTTTGTTTTTTTTTTTTGGTTGTTCCATGTATCATGTGGGATCTTACCCTGATGAGGGATCAAACCCATGCCCCCTGCACTGAGGGGTGGAGTCTTAACGACTGGACTGTCAGAGAAGTCCCATGAGTGGATACTTTTAAAGCAGAAGGAATTAGCATTCTTCTTTTTTTGTTTTTACTGGAGTATAGTTGCTTTACAATATCGTGTTAGTTTATACTGTACAGCAAAGTGAATCAACTATATGTATACATATATCCCCTCTTTTTTTGGATTTCCTTCTCATTTAAGTCACCAAAGAGCATTAGTAGAGTTCCCTGTGCTATACAGTAGGTTCTCATTAGTTATCTATTTTATATATAGTATCAATAGTGTATATATGTCAATCCTAATCTCCCAGTTCATCCCACCACCGCCCCCACTTCCCCCTTGGCATTCATACGTTTGTTCTCTACGTCTGTGTCTCTATTTCTGCTTTGTAAGTAAGATCGTCTATACAAAATTTTTCAGATTTCACATATATGCGTTAATATACGATATTTGTTTTTCTCTTTCTGGCTTACGTCACTCTGTATGACAGTGTCTAGGTCCATTCATGTTTCTACAAATGACCCAATTTCATTCCTTTTTATGACTAATATTCCATTATATATATGTACCACATCTTCTTTATCCATTCATCTATTGATGGACATTTACATTGCTTCCATGTCCTGGCTATTGTAAATAGTGCTGCAGTGAATATTGGGGTGCATGTGTCTTTTTGAATTATGGTTTTCTCAGGGTATATGCCCAGTAGTGGGATTGTGGGGTCATATGGTAATTCTATTTTTAGTTCTTTAAGGAACTTCCATACTGTTCTGCATAGAATGTATGTAAGAAAATTTTATAAAATAAATAACATAGTAATTTATAGACCATATAGGTCTTTTCTTTTATTATTCACATAAACATCACTGACTCATCAATAGGACATTCAGACATGCAGAATAGTATTTAAATTCAGTCTTTTAAAATATTTTGCCAACTTTCAGTCATATAAAAACCATGGCTTTATATAGTCTTTTCAGTTTTGTTGTTATGAATGTATTTATCAAGGAAAAGGGATTAAACATAATTTATTTGACAGTTAGGTTGATTTTTAACTTTTAAAGACTTAGATAAATGATATATGGGTGTCCCTCTGTCCCAAGAAGGAGGAAAGCCATTCCAGACATCTGAGAGCTGGCTTCAGGTGGCTAGGAGCTGACCTGGTACTTGCAGCTAGGTAATGGTGTTCTCCACGGAACATGGGCAATTTCACAGAACACCATCATCAGACAAGGTCAGTCTGTGACCATGATGGAGCAAGATGGAAACAGGACCACCTGAGAATCATGTTCTGAGTACAAGAACATTTTCCAAACCAAAACATGGCCAAACCTCCCCTTCTAGTTATTGTGAGAGGCTGCTACTTCTTTATGAATACAACTTAATTTCCGCTCTTGTGTTCATATTTTCTAAATAAGAATTACTGAAATTCCCAAACATAAAATTACATCTGTTTCCTGGCAGCACACAATCCTAGGCAAAATCCCACTTCCCTAAACTGTCCTCAGAATTACTTAACATAGCCCAGATCCTGTACGTCCCTTCTAACATCTTCTTAATAAGAAAGCCCGTGTTCCCCATAAGCCCAACACACTACAGAGGCCTTCCTGGTGGTCTTTGGCTGGAGGGCTTTGCCAATACTATTTTTCTATCCTGTAAATATTAAAGGAGGTCCTGCCTGGAATGTGGGTTCTGATTCCAGTATGGCTTCCCCACCAGCTGGAGTTGTTGCTGCTTCCTCACTCGTTACCAAGGACCAAACCTATCTCTAAGATCATGACTAATTCCTCTCCAGACGGCATAGTAAAGGAAATTCCTCTGTTAAGATAACTTCAACCCTATTCCTTGTGCAATGATAAAGCTGGTGTTAATTAATTATTCATGGGAGAATTCAATAATATTTATTGAATATTTATTAAGCACCAGTTATGAGCTAGCAACTACAGTTGATGAGTACATAGCTGTGAATAAATGGACAAAAATCCCTGGGTTCATGGCATTACGAGCTATGGAGCATCATGACTCAGTTCTGTGTTTTGGTTTTTATTAACAGAGTGTCTATATTAGATGTAAATGGCTCTTTCTTTGTTATTTAGGATGGGTAACACCAACTAAATGTGAAGCTTTTTGATGACCAGTCTTAACTGCTGTCTATCCCATGCTCCCTCCCCCCTGTCTCTCACCCCGTTATTGAAGATGTGGGAAGAAGACTTCAGTTTCAAAACACACAGAGTTGAGGGCTAATTCTCTGAATGTTAGTCTGTTTTGGTAGTTTAGAGTTATTTGTTATTAGCAACATGTATTTGTACACAAATCGTTTATTCAACTTAAAAAAATTGGTTTCAAATTAAATATGCCCACTTTCATCTCTAGCATCCTGCTGGCATTACTTAAGGAAATCAGAGCTTTTTTTGGTATTTAGAAAAGATAACCTTAATTCTAGCACTGGTGAGGTTATCACAAAATCTGAAATAATGCAATCCAGTTTAATTCATTGCCACAAATTTTATTGAATACCTTCTATGGGAAAGGATCTTTCTTTTGTACCTTTCCTTATGAAGGTTAAAATGCTTTGCAAACATTAGTGGACATCTTCAAGATAATGCATAGAGCTGATCTCAGTAAATTTGTAGCATACAGTATATATATGTAGTTTACTATATATATGAAGCAACAGTTTTAGTAATGACTCATACATAATGGTGTCTGCAATGTGGTTTCCATTATAACTTTAGTCCTCATCTGCTAGTAACTTTCTCCAAATTTAATCTTTTGGGTTGAAATTTTCCATGCCTGGTTTAAACACAAAGGTATTTAAAAAAATAATTTTTAAAGACGCAGGGCAATTCCTTTGGCTATCATATATACCTCTTCTAATTTCAATGTAGGCAAGAGAAAAAAATAAAAAGGAAAGATTTGAGCATGTGGGTATGGTATTTGTGTGTTCAGCTAGAACCATAAAATGGCCTTTATACCCTAGACCTAAGATCATTTCACTCAGCTCATTTCCTAAAGTAACTGGAGCAGGTTAGCTATTATCCAGTATGCCTTTGTCACTGCAGGACTATTCCTCCACATGGAAACAGTGGCTAAAAGAATCCTTAGAGATTAGATTCCCATGACATTTAAATATGTATGTTTAGCTTATTATTGTGATGAATTGCACACAATTCCTTGACTCTGGGCCCTTGGGATGGGAGTTCAGGCCTCCATCATGTCTTTTGCCCCCATTCCCTGTTCCATGTAACAAATATGTTATTTAGGAAATTAAAAGTGGCTTCTCATCAGAAAATGTGAATGATTATAGCCTTTTTAGGTGTTTATAGTGAAAAAGATGTCTCTTTGGTTTCAGTTCTGGTAGTTGCATTGCCAAACTTGGAAATGTTCTGTAGATATTATTTTTGTCCAGGATATCTATAAACGTAGCAGTAAGTACACCCTCCCCCCTCATCCAAAACATAAAGAATAAATACGCATCCCTCATAAAGGTGTTTTGTGTGTGTGTGTGTGGCTGTGCTGCTTGGCTTGCAGGATCTTAGTTCCCCAACCAGGGATCCAACCCATTACCCCTTGACTGGAAGCACAGAGTCCTAACCACTGGACGGCCAGGAAATTCCCCCCCATAGAGGTCTTTGGTGGTTGAGGCTTATTGGTAATTAAGATTAACAGCATTCTTGAGGGGGAAAAAAAATGAGGGGGAGCACAGGCAGGAGTTCCTTTTGGGCCCACACGAGAGAAAAAGAAATATACCCTGTATCTTACATTCTCACGTGTCTTGAATCTTCACCTTACACTTGACTTAAGCTTTAGTCTGATCTTAAATGTTATTAGAAAGTCATCACTTTTGAAATTATGTAACTTGATCTTTACCTCAAAAAAATCATCCAGTTGCCCCAGAGGCATTTAAAAAGATGACATCTTAAGGATCCTCTTTCTGAAGACATACCCTTTTGTGTATATTTACATAGCTGCTTTGCGTGCCTAACTGTCTATTCTCTCTTTGTAGCTCTCCCATGTAGACGTATACATATACATCCGTGTAGATTCAGAATTTTCCACAAGGAACAAAGGGTATCTCATAATGAAAAGCAACATTTTTTATGGATCCATGCCAAGGTACCAGATTCTTGTTCTTTTCCAGTTGATTTATCTTAATGATTCTCTGTCAGGCAAAAGCCTTTATGAATTCTGCATAATGTCCTATTCAATTATAGCAGCATGCTTGCCTTAGCTTTGCAAGGCTAAGCTTGAGATGATTTTTTCCTCTAAGAATCTACCCATATTCAGGGACAAAATGAGACCAGCTACTACTGGAGAAACGTGATTAACAAAATTTTTTTTTTTTTTAAGACTCTTGCTTACAAAAAAAAAAAAAAAGGTCAGAAGACCTTAACAGACACACATGCGTACACACACATACATTAAAAAATATAAAAATAACTGAAGTAAAAGTTTTGCAAATTATTCTTAGCGTTTTTATGTGTCATTCGGTGTAATAAAAACCTGTTGTTGAGCATGACTCTCAAATAAGAAATTATAATGCAAGTAACTGTCAACCTGAAACAACTTTGTAAAAGAGATTTCATTTTTATCAAAAGAGTTACATTCCTTGCCTTTGGGTTCAATGCTTGCAATAAGGAGTAATCTTTGAAATACAATTTATAAATTCACAGTGGTGACACTGTCTGAGATATTTTTAGATAGTCTTAGTAACCCAGGTACAAAGAAGGTCATAAGTCAAAAGTGACAAAGAGAAAAGAACTCTTCTTTTGAAGGAAGCCTTGATTCTCATTTCCCTTTGCTGGACTTTGCTGTGTGCACATTGTGCTTGGCCAGCCCCAGATTTACATGAAAGGGCTTCATCAGCTTTTAAAACACCATATGGTAAAAACATCCACACATATTTCTTCTGATACCTTCAGGCACTGCTAAGCAGCTGGTATTAATGAATAAGAATGGCCAGTGAAATCATGGTGTGTTGTTGCTAGGAAGGAACAGTTTATAGCCAGGAGAATTATAGATTACTAGGCAAGAACACACAGGAATGGAAGGGATGTGTGATTTCTGCATTTCATCCAGATTTGGCCACCTCTACTGCTTAAGGCAATACAGTGCTGGGCTGATTAGCGAGTATTAATTCTATTCCTACTGATGGTGGTCCTGGAGATGGGACCAATACCTTCAATACTTATCCAAAGTATTTCAGAGTCAATGTCCCTAACTGAAGCCACTGGGGGAGCTATGAAAAGAGACCGTGGTTAAACAACAACAACATTTTGTAAAGATAGATTTTTTATTTTTCCTTGCAGAAAGCATACTTATTTCCTTCCACTATATACATTAAAATTTTTATTATGTTGAGACACAATTCCTGCTATAACCTTTTAAGAGATCCAATTCCTGCCATAACCCAGACGTAGGAATTGCCCTCTGTCTGCACGCAGTACTTTCCAACTTCAAACAAACTTTGATGCAAAACCCCACCCTTTCACCAGTTCCACAAAATAATCCAAGCATACTTTTGGGTAGTTCTTGGTAGTTTTCATATTATTCTGCGTTTCCCTTTGCAACCACCTTATTAGTATAACTCAAGTGTCTCCTTCAGAGCCCTGGCCTCCAGCTTCATCTTCTCCATCATCCTTTGCCCAGGCTATGCTCAGTCCCTCTGACTGCTCTTTTTCTCCTCAATATTATTCACAGCAGGGCCCATTTTTAGCAGGAAACCTGGCTGACTTTGACCCATAGGCTTAAAAAAGCGTTTCTACAGCAAATGTTGTTGACCAACAATAGATATGACAAAAATTTCACTAATCTGTACACTAGAATATATTGGAGTTGGTGTCTCCTCTTCCTTTTCCTTCTCTGTTTCATTTTTCCCCATCTCCTATTTGCTGACAATTTGATTATTTTTTAAAAAAAATTATTTGGCTTAGAGGATTTGACTCAGGTTTCAGAAATAGTAAAATAAATTCTCTAAAGGGAATTTGACTTTGAAGCTTTTCCTTCTTAATACAGTTCTTTTCGTATAGTTGGAAAAAATTATAGTATAACGCAATTAAACTCAAAGTACTTAAGCTTGTTCTATACACAGATGGGTATGCGAGTGTTCCCCTCGTCCTTCCATACAGGTAGCAGTCAAGAGTTTCACCTTCTCCTTTGGAACTTAGACTGTTCTAGGATACTGCAAAAAGATTTTCCAAAATGGACAGGAAAGCCAGGAACCAAACATATTCTCAGAATTTGCACAGACATAAATTCCACTGGGCAGCTTGTTGTTGCAGGGAATTTCTTATCAGACGTGGATGGAAAGGACGGTTATCTTGGCTTTTGAATGGAGGCTATAAAAATTGCTAACAATGTCTTTGATTTTATTATTACTGTTATTATAAAATACAATAAAGGAATTTTTGGACACACAACCAAGCCAGAACCCAAAAGAGGTTCCAGAAAGTTAGAGGGGTGTGTGGAAGGTGAAATCAAATTGGATGATGGAGTTATGGAAAGTAGGTAGAGGTCTAAATGCCTGGCGCCTAGGATTTTGATGTCTGCAGAGGAAGAGAAGGCTATGTTGAAGGCCCTATGGGAATGAGAGCTAGAGCTGAGTATCTTAAATATATAATAACAATAGCCAACATTTATGAGTACCAACTAGGTACCAGGAAATGTTTGAAACACCATAACCTTTGTTTTTTTGTTTTGTTTTGTTTTTTGTTTTTTTTTGCGGTACGTGGGCCTCTCACCATTGTGGCCTCTCCCGTTGTGGAGCACAGGCTCCGGACACGCCAGCTCAGCGGCCACGGCTCACGAGCCCAGCCGCTCCACGGCATGTGGGATCTTCCCAGACTGGGGCATGAACCCGTGTCCCCTGCATCAGCAGGCGGACTCTCAACCACTGCGCCACCAGGGAAGCCCCACCATAACCTTTTAAAACTCTTAATACCTTAAAAAATTATTTATTTAATTTATTAAACTATATTTACAATATTATGTTAGTTTTAGGTGTAGAGCTTCAGATTTTTTTCCATTATAGGTTATTATAAGATACTGAATATAGTTCCATGTACTATACAGTGAATCTTTGTTGTTTGTCTATTTTATAAAGAGTGGTATGTGTCTGTTAGTCTCATATTCCTAATTTATCCCACTCCCTCCCCTTTTCCCTTTTGTAACCATAAATTTGTTTTCTATGTCTCTGAGTTGTTTCTGTTTTGTAAATAAGTTGATTTGTATTATCTTTTTAGATTCCACGTATAAGTGATATCATATAAAATTTGTCTTTCTCTGATTTCACTTAGTATGATCATCTCTAGGTCCATCCATGTTGCTTCAAATGGCATTATTTCATTCTTTTTTTATGGCTGAGCAATATTCCATTGAATATACTTCTTTATCTATTCGTCTGTTGATGGACTTTTAGTTCACTTCCATGTCTTGGCTATTGTGAGTAGTGGTGTTATAAATGTTAGGGTGCATGTATCTTTTCAAATTAGAGTTTTTGTCTTTTCTGGATATATGCCCAGGAGTGGGATTGCTGGATCATATGATAACTATTTTTAGTTTTTTAAGGAACCTCCAGACTGTTTTCCATAGTGGCTTCACCAATTTACATTCCCATTAACAGTGTAAGAGGGTTCCCTTTTCTCCATACCCTCTGCAGCATTAATTATTTGTAGACTTTTTGATTATGGCCACTCTGACTGGTGTAAGGTGATACCTCACTGTAGTTTTGACCTGCATTTCTCTAATAATTAGCGATGTTGAGCATCTTTTTTATGTGCCTGTTGACCATCAGTATGTCTCCTTTGGAGAAATGTCTGTTAAGGTCTTCTGCCCTTTTTTTTTTTGAATTTTATTTTTTTATACAGCACGTTCTTATTAGTTATCTATTTTATACATATTAGTCTATATATGTCAATCCTAATCTTACAATTCATCCCACCACTTCCCGGCCCCCCCTCCACTTTCCCCCCTTGGTGTCCATACATTTGTTCTCTACTTCTGCCCATTTTTTTGATTGTTTTTTTTTTAATTGATGTTGAGTTGCATGAGCTATCTGTATATTTTGGAAATTAATCCCGTGTTGGTCGCATCATTTGCAATAATTTCTCCCACTCTACAGGTCGTCTTTTTGTTTTGTTTATGATTTTCTTTGCTGTGCAAAAGCTTATAAGTTGGATTAGGTCCCATTTGTTTATTTTTGCTTGTATTTCTTTTGCGTTGGGAGACTGAACTAAGAAAATATTACTGCAATTTATGTGTGAGAATGTTTTGCCTATCTTCTCTTATAGGAGTTTTGTGGTGTCACAGCTTATATTTAAGTCTTTAAGCCATTTTGAGTTATTTTTGTGTATGGTATGAGGGAGTGTTCAACTTCATTGATCTCCATGTTGCTGTCCAGCTTTCCCAATATCCCTTGCTGAAGAGATTGTCTCTTCTCCATTGTATATTTTTGCCTCCTTTGTTGAATATTGATTGACTGCCAGTGTGTGGGTTTATTTCTGGGCTCTCTACTGTGTTCCATTTATCTGTATGTCTGTAAAACTCTTAATACTCTTAAGTACATACCTATGAAGTATTAAGTACATACTCTTATTATCTTAGAAATCCAGGAGTCATGAAAGAATAATTTGGGAAGGAAATCTCCATGGGAGAGTTAAATATATAGGGTTGAAGGTAGAATCAATGAATTACAAGATTCTGAGAATATTATACAGCAGAAGCAAAGAGATAGAAAATAAAAATTAAAAATGATATAAAATTATGCAAATACAAATGAAAAATTAAGAGAGATATAAGGTAGAATGAGAGAGTCCAATACATGTATAATATGGGTTCTGAAAGGAGAGAGGAGAAAAATAAGAGGGAGGAAATGTTTAAAGAGATAAGGGAGAGTTTTCGTTGGCTCTAGGATAATGACGACCACCAAAATCCAGAGCTCTCCGCAAACCCTCCTACAAAACTATAAAATAAAAATGCAACACAAAGGAGCCATAAATGACCCATGTCTATAGTATTTCTAGGAGACAGAGAATATCACAAACTTCAAATTACCTAGAAGTATAGAAATAAATACTAGTTTAAGTAGAGCTACCAATGGAGTACTCATTGCCACTGCTAGTCTGTACATACCCAAGGTGGGACAGAGGAGCATGAAGGACAAAGATGTAGCATAGATTTAAGAAATTTCCACCAAAAAGTTCTGATATTACGAGCTAAAATGTCAAACTAAGGTCTTGGACTTAGTTTATAGCAGCAGCCACAAATAGGGGGCTTGAATGTGAGTGTAACTGGAGGTAAGAGCCTTACAGAAGCATTGCTTCTGGATATAAAGAGGTAAATAGAGAAAATGGGGTTTTCCCTGAAGAAGTAGGAGAGAAGGAAAAGAAGGAAGTAAGAGGGAAGAATTAAGAATCACACAGAAATTAAAAGAAAAAGAGTATACCAACTCCTCCCTTTCACCCTACCAATATTGTCATCTACTAAAGTAACTGCAATTCACTCTACTGACAAATGAGGTTGATCTTGAAGAAGTAATCCTAATGCCTAACACAGGAAAAATCAAGTTTTAAGGTTTAAATGTAAAACCTTAAGCGTCAGATAAACCCAATACTACTCAAATTGTTTTAGAGTATAGAAAAATAAAGAAAATGAGGAAAAATATCCAAATTCTTTAAGTGAATTTAGTGTAACATTGATACCTAAGCCTGATAAAGATAACGATACTATATGACTCATGAATATTAATGCAAAAATCCTTGATAAAATATTAGTGAACAGACTCCACCACCACATTAAAGAATCAATAAGCCATGACCAAGTGTGATTTTTTTTTTTTAATGAAGATGTTGGGGGTAGGAGTTTATTAATTAATTAATTTATTTTTGCTGTGTTGGGTCTTCGTTTCTGTGTGAGGGCTTTTTCTAGTTGTGGCAAGCAGGGGCCACTCTTCATCGCGGTGTGCGGGCCCCTCACTATCGCAGCCTCTCTTGTTGCGGAGCACAGGCTCCAGACACGCAGGCTCAGTAGTTGTGGCTCATGGGCCTAGTTGCTCCGCGGCACGTGGGATCCTCCCAGACCAGTGCTTGAACCTGTGTCCCCTGCATTGGCAGGCAGATTCTCAACCACTGTGCCACCAGGGAAGCCCACCAAGTGTGATTTATATCAGCAATGGAAAGATGATTCAATATTAGAAAATCTATTAATATGAATCTCTATACAGTATATCTCAGGAGAAAACAAATTTATATAAATAGTTCCATAGCTGTTGAAAAAAGACTTTGACACAATTCCATCCTAATAAAAACACTTGAGAAAGTAGGAATAAATGGATACTTCCTTAATATGGTAAAAAATCTACACTTAAATTCAAAATTGGCACTCCCACGGAGGCCAGCAGCATGACAAGTAAGCTCGCCACTTCCAGTATTATTTAACACTGGATGTATAAGCTGATGTGATTGGACAAAGGGAGACGATCAAGGACATAAGGATTGGAGAAGAAGAAGTGACTATTTGCAGGTGGTTTACTTAAAAAACCTTAGAGAATCAATGATAAAACTAACTTAAGCATTGAAAAAATTTAACAAGGTAGCAAGATATAAAATTAAAAAGAAATAGCTTTTGTACACACAAATAACATTATTTAGGAATTATAATGGAATACATTTATAATACACCCCTCCCCACCAAAACTAAAAATGCTTAGGACTAACTTAAGAAATGTGCAAACCTTAAATGGAGATTATGTTGTACCCCTAAATAAAATAAATGGGACATCCTTGGTCTTGGATAAGACATCTCAGTATCATTCTCCTTAAGTTAATTTATACATGGATGATTCCAACAAACATACCTCCAAGCTTTTTACCTGGAGGTAATCAAGTTGATACTAAAATATATATGAAAAAAACCCATAATCATGGCCAATAAACATTGAAAAGGAACTGCTATGGGTTGATGTGGGGAGGAATTACAATAACTCTCTATAAAAAAAGGTTTTCAATAACTAAGGTAATAATAAAATAATGAGGTACTGGTGCATAAAAATTCAGATCAGTGAAATAGAATATAAAGTTCAAAATACCCAGGTACATACAGAAGTTTATCATAGGATAAAAATTATTTAAAATTGCTGGGGCAGGGATGAATTTTAAAATTGTTAGATTTATTCCTCATACCATACAAAAGAATAAACATCAAATGGATCAGAGATGTAAACATAAAACTGAAACTAGAAGAAAACATTGGTGAATTCATCTATAACCCATGTGTAGGAGAGGGTTTTCTAAATATGACTTAAAATCCTGATGCAATAAAAGAAAAGATTTATAAATTTTACGGAATTACAAATATCTTCATGGAAAAAAGCACCATTAACAAAATCAAAAGACAAGTGACAAGTTGTGAAAAAAATCGGCAATTTATATCACAGGTAAAGTGTTGACACCTCTAATATATTTAAAAATAACATTTGAGGGAAAAAGATAAAATACTTAGTTGAAAAATAAGCAAAGAGACGTGAACTGACAATTCACAAAAATGATATAAAATGGCTCTTAAACATGTGAAAATATGTTCAACTTTATTCATAATAGGAGAAATGCAAATCGAAATTGTGCTGAGATAACATTTCTAACCTACCAGGTTGACAAATATTTAAAGGCTTAACAACATACACTGTTGGCCAGACTGTGAGGAAAGAGCCACTCTTATTTGTTGCAGATGGGAATGCAAAAATGGTATATCTTCTATGGAGAAGAATTTGGCAATATATAACAAATCTACATATGCATTTCCTCTTTGACCTAGAAACCCCACTTCTAGGACTTTACACTAAAAGATATACCTCACCAAATTGAAAATATATATGTAAAAAATTATGCATTGAGGCATTATTTATAATTTGCCCATACATTAGAGACTGGATGACTAAGTTATGGTGCATTTATACAGTGGAGTACATATAGCTGTAAGAAAAGATAAAAAGCAAACCTATGAAACTCATAGAGTGTGCTTTTAAGATGTATAGTTAAATTTAAAAAATGAAAGCACAAAAAGTATGTATATAATCTCTTGTGTAAGAGAAAGGGGAAATAAAAAAATATATATATTTGCTTGTGTGTGCAAAAAGAAATATAGAAGAGATAAAGCAGAAACTAATAAATTGCTTACTTACAGGGTGTGAGGAGTGTCATAAATAGTAGACCAGCAATAAAAAATTTGATAACTATATATAGAAAATTTTAATGATGTGCTTAACAAGTTCATTTAGATATGATAGAGCTCAGAGATTAGAGAACACACATGTTTTTCTAAGAACAACATGGAACATTAATAACAATTCCCCAACTAATTCATTTTGTAGAGACCACAGTCCCTGTCCAAAATACCCATAGATTATAATCAACAATAAAATAAAAACTATTGTTATGCATTTGGAACCTAGAAACATAATTCTAAGTAAACTAAGGATTAAAAAGGAAATATAAATTGGAATTTTGAAACACATGACAATACAACTAGTGCATGTGAAAATTAGTGAGATGCAATTATAGCAGCACTCAGAGGAAGATTTATAGCCTAAAATGTATTTCTTTAAAAAAATAACATAAAAATATTAAGCATTTAACTCATAAAGCTAGGAAAAGAATACGGAAGAAACATGAAAACAATAGAAAAAAGAAATAATAAAGATGACATAAAAAACAAGGAAACAAAGAAAAACCAACAGAGATGATCATCAAAACTGAAATCTGGTCCTTTGAAAATTTTAATAACAGTAGTAACTTTAATAACACAGACAAGTTTCTGGAAGGACTGACCATGAAAAGTAAGCAGAAGGAATAAATCCGTAGTATAAGAACACCAACAGCAAGGTGCCTCTAACTGCCATCCAGGAAGGAATGATGATGAGGTCCAGCCTCTTAGCCTGGCCACTCTCCTCACTATTTACATATATTCCATTTGCTTACCCACAGCTGTAGAAACCCACATGTTCAAACTCTAACCCTCAAACCATTTTTCTTTTCTCTTGGTTCTCCTAAATTCATTGTTTTGAAACACGAAGCCAAGTGGATCCTCCCTTTGAATCTCTTCTGCTGTGCCCTTTCCCTTCCCTCTGCAATAAACCCAGGAAAGCATTGTTCTAAAATGTGCTTTGGGAGGGAAAAAAGTAAATCTCTAAGAAAACAAATCTTATTTAAGATCTAAATATATTCTTTACCACATATGTTTTGTACATGTAGATTATCCACTAATGATAATACAATAGCTGTCTTAGGTGCCGAAGCTCAGCCATGGTCAGAAGGCAAATATTATCTGTCTTATTAATTATTTATCTGAAACTCCTATTTCAGAATAAAATTTCTTTTTTATAATTATGCAATTGAGTGGTTAGCTTAAATACAATAAGGGAATGTAGTAGACCCTTGGCAGAAATAATAAATGCAGATACCTAGAGGTGATATTCACATTCTTAACATATAGATATGTACATATAGCTATGTAAGCATTCCAGTTAGAATGAAGTCAGATTGTTTTCCTCTATCCAGTGACTTTTTCTTTCAAACATTTCAATTTGGTAAACTCAATGTGTCTTATTAGACACTTTTGCCTGAAGTTCTTTAAAACCATGTGTGACTTAATCCATATGCTTTTCATTCATTTACAATCAAATCATCAAAATACAGATGCTATAAAGAGATATTTGATTTCAAAGAACATTTTTAATAAGCACTTAAAGCCCTTTGAGAATAAAAGTGGGATGCCGCATTTTTCCAAGAGTAAACACAGCACAACCAAAAACACACTCATGCCCAGAGAAATCCAAGCTTCTGAATTTTAATTCTTTTCCATTCTTGACTAAATGAGCCATCTTCTGTCTCCCTTTAACTCCTGGTGAAGCATGAAGTGTTTGTATTTTTCAAATTACTATTTAGAAATCTGTTCAGCTACTATTTGGGCAGCTTCTGTTAAAAACTTCTGCCTCAGTTCTACAGCAGCAGTTCTGAAAGGGTAGTTTTTTTTTTTTTTTAAAGAAGGTGTTGGGGGTAGGAGTTTAATTAACTAATTTATTTTTGCTGTGTTGGGTCTTCGTTTCTGTGCGAGGGCTTTTTCTGGTTGTGGCAAGCGAGGGCCACTCTTCATCGCTGTGCGTGGGCCTCTTACTATCGTGGCCTCTCGGTGCGGAGCACAGGCTCCAGACGCGCAGGCTCAGTAGTTGTGGCTCACGGGCCTAGTTGCTCCGCGGCATGTGGGATCCTCCCAGACCAGGGCTCAAACCTGTGTCCCCTGCATTAGCAGGCAGATTCTCAACCACCGCACCACCAGGGAAGCCCAGAAAGGGTAGTCTTAAAACCAGCAACATCTTGGAACTTTCTAGAAATGCACATTCTTCAGCCCCATAGCTGATGTACTGAATCAGTAATGGGGGCAGAGCCCAGCAGTCTGTTTAACTAGTTCTCCAGGTGATTCTGATAGACACTCAAGTTTGAAAACCACCGTTATAGGGCCCTGGTTTACTCTTCCACCTGAAGGACATGCCTTCAGGAAAGCTATGAGCTCCATCATTCACATCTTAGTTTGAATAATTTTATATATGTATATATATAACCTGTTTTGTAGCTAGATTAAGGATTAAAGAAATTTTAGGTATCATGAGGAGAAAGCTTTTTGCTATTAGTTCCCTTCTTTCTTTCCTTCTTTCCTTCCTTCCTTCTTTCCTTCCTTCCTTCCTTCTTTCCAGGATATATGTATTATCAGGCCACTCAAGATGGCTATTCTCTTGCTCTCTGTACATCCCTTACTCAACCAATGCCTGCTTCACCTATACCCTACATATCCTACATACTTGCTCTAGGCCCCAGCTAATCATTGTTCTAGCTTTAAATCAGAACATCTCCACAAGATAGCTAATCAGAGGTGTGGTAAGGGGTGTGTCCCTCTGCTGGTTTCCCTGGTAACTGATGAGCCAACCTGATGTCAATTCCCCCTATAACTAGTAACCACCCCTTTCTCCCTGGGAGTGGAGGCTGCCGCCGTGTCCTGCCCACTGTCGGCCACACACAGTGGGGTGTTGTTCCAGGACCTTGCTTCAGACCTTAAGCTTCCCCATCCATTAAACCATTGATGTCTCTGTCACTGACTCTGCGCTCTTTCTTCAGTCTTGAAGCTGGGTGAGTACAGGGCTTGTAGGCCTGTGTGGTACAGCCCAACAATATAGATAATCTTTTTACTGTCTCTGAAACTCAGCCCCTTGGAATGATGATATCTCTTCTCTTAAAATCGGAAACATCCTCGAAGATTTTTTGGTCAAGAAGTCAGGAGCTACAAGCTTTTGTGTCAAATTAGGACCCATAGCTCATGGTTTCTGGATGCTAATTTGTTGTATGTTGGTGGACGTTGTATTTTGAGCCCTTTAAACATTGCTATTTTGTGGCTAACACCTTTTTTTTCCCCATGATGGAATGTTAAGATGATGAGAAAGTATAAAAAGTGAGGCACAATATTGTAAGGTTTTACTAGATATTTGTTCCTTATATTAGATCTAATTGTGTTTAGAGGTAACTTTGAAACCAGTAACACCTGGGTGAAAATCTCACCTTTGCAATTTGTGCTAACTTGGGCAAGTTATGTAAGCTCTCTAAAACTTGGTTTCCATGTCCCTCATTTATGAAAAGAAGAGGAAAAGATTTACCTTCTGTGGAGTGCTGTGAGATTTTAAATGAGATACAATATGGTATTTAGCCTGGTGCTCAGTATATGATAGCGATTATTCTTTGGTAGAATAGGATAGCTGATGACTTAAGAAAATGTGTGTGTGGGTGGGTGGGGGAGTGGGGAATGGTGCTGGTTGTTCAGTACTTTAAAAAGAGAAACAAGATTTTGTTTAGAAAGGAACTTGCCAGGAATCCATTTTGCTCATAATCACCACCTTCCTTTAGGCCACGGTACATGTTTTTACTTCCTTTTACCTGAGCGATGCCTGGTATAGCTCCTGAAATAAATTCTCATTCCTCATACTTTTATTTCCTTACCCTTCAACAAAGAGTATCTGTGAGACTGGCAGGCCAGCTGATTGACTTAGTGTGTGTTTATAAAGTGAGCTGACTGGAAACCTGATACCTTATAAGATGACAAAAAATCCTTTTCCTCAGCTTCCTTACCCGTGTAAGGCTTCAGGGCCCTTTGGGCTCCAGCTTTTAAACTCCTCTGTGATTATTTATTATACAGTCGGTAATAACAGTGATGGGCTTAATTGTCAACCATTTGGTTGAATTAGTGGTTAAATTTAGTCATTGTGTATATAAGCAGAAAGTTCAGAGAGTTTATCAGAGTTAAAATAAAAAATAAGTGATACACCTGTTTTGAGTTTGTGTTGGGAGAAGAAAATAGCTTTGACTGGGTGTCTTCCAGATTGAGCCTTTTGTTGCCTTTTAGCTCATTTTCTGGATTGGTAGATCCTGAGGCTCCTTGAGAAGAGAGGCCTAAATTGGGCTAATCTGCCCACCTCTTCCTGAAGGCCTGCCTGTGGGAAACCACCCTGTCATTAGTTGTCTTGCATTCCAAGCTCGCCTTCAGAACACTGTGGAGTCTCGCACTGTAAGGGGTTTAATCAAAAGAAAATTCTTCAAACAAGTAAGGCAGGAATAATGGAACAGAGTTATGATTCTGGGACTATTTTGGCAAGGAACTGGCTGATTGAGCACCCTGGTTATAGACGTCACAGTTTAGCTTAATTTTTCTTTCAATTTGTTTCAGGGGGTAGTGCCAATATTTTTTAAAACAGTTTTTTTTTTTTTTTAAATCCTATTGTTCATAATGACCTTTCAAAAGCTTGGAAATTCTCTTCGTACCAGTTTTGTCCTTTTCAATTTGGCAAAGAGAGCTTTGTGCGTTTCTAATGGAAATTTTAATTATAATTTTAAAAAAGACTATATTGACCATCAGTAGCAATGGAGACCTAGCTTTCAGTTCACTGTTTATCTGCTAATTGCTGAGGACATGCCAATCCACTTTGCTAGTACTTAAGTGACAATTTTGTCTAAGGGAGGGATGTAGTGGAAGGCTTGTGGTACTGATCATAAAGCATGGTCCATTAAAATATGGCTAAAAATGAGGGCTCTCTGGGAATATGTATAAGCTTGAGACCAACCCTCAGATTTGAATCTTTGAATGTTTTCGAGGGGGAATGTCTCAAAAAATTTAAAATAAACCCTAGGGGTATGCAGAGAGAAGCAGATTGTGAAGGTCTTTGAGATCATATGATCAAAGTTTATTCCTTGCATCATACAGATGTATAAGAGTTCACTGACTAGAACTTCATTGAGCTCCCAGCCCTTTGAGCCTGCTATAATTTATGCCTTGGAATTTTTCAGATACTTCTGATGTCAAGTTAAAATAGAAAGTCCTATTAAGTACTGATGAGAAGTGAATACTCTTGTGTTGGAGGAGGGGAGAGATTGTTATCAAGACTAGTTGATAGAACTGGGATGTATTAAAATAGAAGTTTAGTTCAAGGGTTATAAGTCACACTAAGATGTGGTAAAAGGTCTTATGAAATACATTGGAAGTTGAGTTTTTTAATTTAGTTCGTGTTGAATTAATAAAAATAAACTATATTGGGCTTAGGATTTTGAGTGGAATAACACTTATAATATCATTTATCTTTAGCAGTAAGATAAATCTGGCCAATGAGATACAGAGAAAGGACTCGGCCCTGTTTCGGGTTACTTGTACCCTGGGAATGGGGTGTATGGATATTTGGGGGGCAACCAAGTTGGGTACAGATTTCTGCAAAGACTTAACTGTGTCTGCACTGCTGAGTTGGCTTGGTAAGAGGGCATTTTCCTTATGTTAATCATATTATGAAGAGACAAGTCTTATGTAAATCAATAGGTTAATATTTAGGAAAGATGTGAAACCTGATTAAGTTAGCTCCATCTTGAGAAAAATTTAGCGAAAGCAAGTCAGATGTTTACGTAGCAGAGGGTGATGAGGAATCATGGGGGTGGACCTGGGTTGTGCGTTCAAGGATTGATGGGGTCTGTGTGCTCAAGTGCTTCTGGATACTCTGCTTGCTTTTCATCTCACCTGCCACTGAGTTGCAACCAATATGCTAAACCAAGGGTCTGCAAGTCTACGTTGCCTCAGTTGGTTTCCATTGTTCCCTGAGAGGGGCTTCACATGGGAAAACAGTTCATTCTCCTGGTGGCCTATATAAATGGGTGCGTGATTGAAGTCATGATAGCTGCGTACTGTTTAGATTGAGTTGCCTTTTCCTTGCATTACCCAGGACGGTTGGACCTAAATAGGAGTAATGGGAAGAGGAGCAAGTATCTGTCTGAAAGAAGCCGACGACACCTGGAAAATTAGAGAAATCTGATTAGAGCCCCAGTTATGCTTTTTAGCATCTATGTGACCTTGGGCAAGTTAATTGAGTGAACCCAATTGCCTCACCTATAAAATAATAGAATCTAATACATACTCTTACTCTGTTCCAGGCATTATGCTAAGCGCTTGGCAGATGTTTTTTTTTTTTTTTTGCGGTACGCTGGCCTCTCACTGCTGTGGCCTCTCCCGTTGCGGAGTTGGCAGATGTTTTTAATGTAAAGTAAGGGTTATTGTTATTCCTTTTTACTGATGAGGAAGAAAATACTGGAGAAGTTAAATAACTTGTCCTTGGTCATGTTGCTAGTAGGTCTTAGAGCCCAGAGCCTAGATTTGAACCCAAGTGCTTGGACTCTGATGTGGATTCTCTTGACCACCACAGTATACTTCATGGAATTGTTGTTTATGAGTTTATGTCTTACACTGTTTGTATATCTATACATTTTAAGCCCAACTTACGGTGCACAGTAAACATGTAATAAATATTAGCCATTATTGCCATTACATATTAAGCACTACATATATTTAATTTATTATTTATTTTTTTAACATCTTTATTGGAGTAGAATTGCTTTACAATGGTGTGTTAGTTTCTGCTGTATAACAAAGTGAATCAGCTATACATATACATACATCCCCATATCTCCTCCCTCTTGCATCTGCCTCCCACCCTCCCTGTCCCACCCCTCTAGGTGGTCACAAAGCACCGAGCTGATCTCCCTGTGCTATGCGGCTACTTCCCACTAGCTATCTATTTTATGTTTGGTAGTGTATATATGTCCATGCCACTCTCTCACTTTGTCATAGCTTACCCTTCCCCCTCCCCATATCCTCAAGTACATTCTCTAGTAGGTCTGTGTCTTTATTCCTGTCTTACCCCTAGGTTCTTCATGACCTTTTTTTTTTCATTCTTAGATTCCATATATATATGTGTTACCATATGGTATTTGTTTTTCTCTTTCTGACTTACTTCACTCTGTATGACAGACTCTAGGTCCATCCACCTCACTACAAATAACTCAATTTTGTTTCTTTTTATGGCTGAGTAATATTCCATTGTATATATGTGCCACATCTTCTTTATCCATTCATCTGTTGGTGAACACTTAGGTTGCTTCCATGTCCAGGCTATTGTAAATAGAGCTGCAGTGAACATTGTGGTACATGACTCTTTTTGGATTATGGTTTTCTCAGGGTATATGCTCAGTAGTGGGATTGTTGGGTCGAATGGTAGTTTAGTTTTAGTTTTTTAAGGAACCTCCATACTGTTCTCCATAGTGTCTGTATCAATTTACATTTCCACCAATAGTGCAAGAGGGTTCCCTTTTCTCCACACCCTCTCCAGCATTTATTGTTTGTAAATTTGCACTACATATATTTTAATGTACACAGCCTTGATCCTAAACTTTATCAGATAAGGAAGCTGGGAGTCAAATAGGGTAAGTTCATGTAGATCGTAAGAGGAAGACCTGTGAGTTAAACCAGATTTTTCTGACTCGAGACCATCTCCTTTTCCCTCTATTAGGAGTTTGCGACATGTAGGGAGAGGATTTCCGGAGGGCCCAGAGTTAGTACGAAGGCTCTATAAATCCATGACTGTGCTAAGCTTGTCTGTAAGTTAAATGTACGATGTATTTCACACACAAATGTACCATTTTCAGACGTATGCTGTGATTAACATACACAAACCTACTCTTGTAATTAAGAAAGCAAAGGTTCATTAATAGGACTTTATAATCCATAGTGTTTTCTTGCCATTTGTTTTCTGTGTTCAGAACCTAAAAGTGCAATTACCCTTAAGTGGAAATTCATGAGTATTTTTGAAGTTAAAAGGGCTTCCACACTTAAAAAGTATTAGACGTAACAAATCACATGAGTTCATGAGCCCCCATGATTAGTAGGATTATACCTATTACACGTGAGTTTACTACTGCACATTTCTTGTACCACGTAGAAGATTATTGGAAGAAACTATAGTGCTACGGACAGACACAGTGGGAGGAGGAAAGGGAAGCTGTACGCAGTGTCTTGTTCACGGATATGCATCATAAATATCTTACAACGGTTTTAACAGAGGAAAATAAAACCCAGAGGAAATAAAAAGCAACAGCTTTGGCTGTGGAGATGTGAATCCCTAAGTTGCTAAAGCCCTTTGTAGGGTCTGAGAAGTGTGATTTCCATTAAGACGATGGGAATCACGTGGCCCTCACCCTGAGAAAGTGTGAGAATTTCAGGTGAGTTATGAGCATTTGAAAAGAGGAAATTCAGAGTTAACTTTCCAGCTCGCCATTATACTGCGAACTATTGAAGAGGAGAAAACCCTATTATGGTACGGGGCCGTGTACAAGAAGCAAAACAAAACAAGTGTTCACTTGTGTCTTCAATGATGTGGTGTGTCATGAATAAACAGGTTGAGATACCTGTCAACTCTCAATGCTGCTAATTTAATTTTAAGCCTTATTTCTAACTTGGATTATGCATTGTTTGTAATTTAATTTTCTCTATGGTTTTAGTGTTTAAATCAAATTTGGTGAAAAGGACTTTTAGAGAAAAGGTCTTGAGTGATTAGTGAGAGAATCACTGTAGCCTCTAACTGTTCATTTAGGGCAAGGATTTCAAATTTTCTGTTATCTTAAGAGTGTTTCTTCAAATGAAATCCAGTGTAGAGTCCAGTGTAAACACAGAAAGTGGAACTGCTCTGATCCAAGCAGCGTGAACTCCCATCCATCTCTAAACATCACCTCTCTTGTCCTGCCCACCTTGTGGCCTTTGAGGCACCACTGAGGATCCCCTAGGTCTGAGAACTAGTTTAATAACTACCACTTGAGAGCCTTTCAAGACTTTTAAAAGGGTAAATATCCTATACAGTCATTTTCCAAAAAGATTTTCACTCTAGTAGAAAGTTTAATGTGCATATTTTTTCTGCCTCTTTGAAGGAATAATTAGTTATTACCCAAGAGATAATAACTTTCTTATGATCTGTCAGCTTCAACTGATTGTGGGAAACCACTTCCTAAGGACTGAATACCTTATATTGTAGTGCTTCTGTGCAATGAAAGAATATTGATGGAGAGTAGAAAATTTGTAGTAATGTAAATCAAAAGACATACCTCATTGTTATTAAAAATCAATGCTTATGTTCTCTTCTAGAAGTTTTATGGTGTCATGTCTATGTTTAAGTCTTTAAGCCATTTCCTAGAAGAGAACATAGGCAAAACATTCTCTGACATAAGTCATACCAATGTTTTCTTAGGTCAGTCTCCCAAGGCAATAGAAATAAAAGCAAAAATAAACAAATGGGACATGATCAAAGATATAAGTTTTTGTACAGCAAAGGAAAGTATAAACAAAATGAAAAGATAACCTACAGAATGGGAGAAAATATTTGCAAGCGATGGAACTGACAAGGGCTTAATTTCCAAAATATACAAATAGCTCATGCAACTGAACAACAAAAAAAACAAAGAACACAATTGAAAAATGGGCAGAAGAACTAAATAGACATTTCTCCAAAGAAGATATACAGGTGGCCAAGAGGCACATGAAAAGATGCTCAACACCACTAATTATTAGAGAAATGCAAATCAAAACTACAATAAGGTACCACCTCACACCGTTCAGAATGGCCATCATCAAAATGTCTGCAAATAATAAATGCTGGAGAGGATGTGGTGAAAAGGGAGCCGTAATACACTGTTGGTGGGAATGTAAATTGGTGCAGCCACTGTGGAGAACAGTCTGGGGGTTCCTCAGAAGACTAAAAATAGAGTTAGCATATGATCCAGGAATCCCACTCCTGGGCATATATCTGGAGAAAACCATAATTCAAAAAGATACATGCACCCCAATGTCCATAGCAGCACTGTTTACAATAGCCAGGACATGGAAGCAACCTAAATGCCCATTGACAGATGAATGGATCAAGAAGATGTGATACATACATACTATAGAACACTATGCACCCATAAAAAAGAATGAAATAATGCCATTTGTAGCAACAGGGATAGACCTAGAGATTATCATACTAAGTGAAGTAAGTCAGAAAGAGAAAGACAAACATCATATGATATCACTTATTTGTGGAATCTAAAATATGACACAAATGAACTTATCTATGAAACAGAAACAGACTCAGACATAGAGAACAGACTTGTGGTTGCCAAGGAGGGGTGAGAGAGGGATGGAGTGGGAATTTGGGGTTATCAGATACAAACTATTATATATGGAATGAATAAACAACAAGGCCCTACTATATAATGCATGCAACTATATTCAATATTCTATAAGCCACAATGGACAAGAATACATATAAAAATATGTATAACTGAATCACTTTGCTGTACAGCAGAAATTAACACAGCATTGTAAATCAACTATATTGCAATAAAAAAATCAATGCTACCATTTACTGAGCACACTGTCTGTGTGCCAGGTACTTTCCCTACATTTTTTACTGATTTATTTGTTATCGCATCCTGGTGAGCTGGACATCATTATCTCCACTTTACAAATGAGGGAAATGAGACTCAGGAGCCCAAGGTAACATGTTAGTAAGTGATGGAGCTGGGATGTCATTCCTAGTTTTCTCTGGTTTCAATACTTGCACTCTTTCCACAAATCCAGTTGTGTTTATGTACCGATTTATATATTCTGCCAATGTCCTTCAAAATCTGTATGTGTTTACAGACATTATCTCCTCCAAAGTAGTGCTCAGGGTAAAAAAGTTATGTTAATATTGATTACACTCTGATAGAACCTCAAATTATAAAAGTGAACAGTCAAATGCAATTTGTGACTGAAATTATAACTTTTAACTTACTTTGGTGTGTTCCTCAAGATGGCATTTTTGGAGAGGGTGGGAGGGAGACACAAGAGGGAGGAGATATGGGGATATATGTATATGTATAGCTGATTCACTTTGTTATAAAGCAGAAACTAACACACGATTGTAAAGCAATTATACTCCAATAAAGATGTTGAAAAATTACCTAATATAAAAAAAAGGTGGCATTTTGAAAATTTCTGTAATAATTTATATTGTTCATGAATTTAGTGTCCCTGGGAAGTAAATTAACTCAATAGGTTAGGGTAAAGGGTAAAGACAAATATTGACAGAA
The DNA here is from genome assembly GCF_949774975.1 of Lagenorhynchus albirostris. Taxonomy (NCBI): domain Eukaryota; kingdom Metazoa; phylum Chordata; class Mammalia; order Artiodactyla; family Delphinidae; genus Lagenorhynchus; species Lagenorhynchus albirostris. The sequence goes on along the minus strand of NC_083098.1, from coordinate 116,451,017 downwards.
AGTTAAAGATCTGACTTAGCATTGCTAAACAAGTTGGTGTTTGGGAATTTCAGTGTGTGTGTGTGCATTTGTGTATATGACATTTGCACATCAGTGCACTGCAATAAACGGTGCAAGATTTATCTTTGTTATTGTTGCTTGACTTGCATTGGCCATGTATTACGTTTATAATGTTTCTCATCTTACAAAAACACCTCTCTTGATCCCATGTTCTCCTGTAGCCAATACTCCATTTCTCTGCTGGAACAACTCTTGGAAAGGATCTCTTTTCCACTGAAACAAGTCCGTTTGCCAAATCTCATGGTTCATTCTCAGTCCTCATTTTACTAAGTCTCTCAGTGTCATCTGACACAGTGTATTGGTTCTTCTCGAAACTGTTTCTTTTGGCTTCTGTGATGTCACACACTCCTATTTTCCTGACCTCTCCTTCCCCTCTTCTTTCTGAGAGGACATCATCCAGTTCCTGCCTGATTTTCCTGTTTCATTATTTACCTTTCTCTCTTTCTCTCACTCTCCTCCAATCACACTGACCTTGATGATTCTTGAACACACCATGCTTTTCCTGCCTTAGATCATCTGCATTGGGCTTCCTTGGTGGCGCAGTGGTTGAGAGTCCGCCTGCTGGTGCAGGGGACATGGGTTCGTGCCCCGGTCCGGGAAGATCCCACATGGCGCGGAGCGGCTGGGCCCGTGAGCCATGGCCGCTGAGCCTGCGCGTCCGGAGCCTGTGCTCCACGACGGGAGAGGCCACAACAGTGAGAGGCCCGCGTACCGGAAAAAAAAAACAAACAAAAAAACAAAACAAAATCATCTGCATTTGTTTTCCCTCCATCTGGTACACTTTCCCCTCATACATCTGCATGGTTAACTCATTTCATTCAGATCTCTGCTCTCTCTCCTACCCCATAGTCATTATGAATTCCCTAACTCTGCTTTACTTTTCTTTAAAGAAATTGTCATGATCTGAAATTACATAATTAGTTGTTTCCCCATTTCATCTGTCTACGCTGCTTGACTGTTAGCCTCTTGAGAGCAGGGACTTGGTCCATCTTGTGCCTCACTGTATCCCTAATGACCAGAATGGTGAGTGATGTTTAAGAAGAGCTCAAAAATATGGACTAATACATTTATGTGCTAAGCAGCTTCATGTGAAATGACAATGCTTTATATTACTTTTATGCAGATTCACCACTTTCTTGATTTTCTAATTTTCATTTTGTTCTATAGTGGCTACTTTAGACCTAATATATGGGGTTTTTAAGCTCCATCTTGATTTTATAACCTTGTACATTGTCTCTTCAGGTTTCATTTCTTCCTATTTCTGTGTGTATATACTTTAATGTAACAGTTTTACTTTGAAATAATTTGGATGTATATTCATACATATGTGAATCCTCAGTGATACGTTTGGATTAGTTATGTATGTGTTTTGCACAAGCACACACACACACCCATTGGGAAATGGAGCCCAAGAAGAAATTGAAACCAGATGATACACAAAGAACTCCCTAAAGGTAAAGCACCAAATCCTTCATTCAGAAGAAATAGTTCTCATCCCGAATAATGGATACATTTATTGGATTGTATAGTAGCTCAAAGATAGACTTTACTGTGGGAATCCACTCATATACTAAGTGTTTTCATTTAGGCAATTAACCAAATTAGGACTATCTTCTTAATAAGTATCACTGAACAAGATAGTCCTAATTTAATAAGTAGTTCCTTTTGTAACATAGTGGGCAACTTGCATGTATATATTTCTTTGTAGTAGGATAGCTAAAGTCAGTCATCATCAGATATTTTCTTGGAGCAAGGTCATAATTTGATTCCATTCCATTAGAGACTTCAATAAAGCAGTTGAATAAAAAATGCAAAAGGGGATATAAGAGAGAAAGAATGTCTTCACTATTTTGAAGTAGAGGATTTAGGTGTGGCCATATGTAAGCATTGCTCCAAATCAGACACGTTGATGCAGCTTCTCCAAAATATGGGTTTCCAAATCATCCTTTGGACTCATCTACTTTGACATGGTGGTAGTAACCTTTCTCTTTTAAAAAGGTTAGATCACTTGTTTCAGTGTAATGGATGCAACTGTCATCCCTGATGCCTTCCCCATTTTCTTTTTATTTTATCTAATCCTGGAAATTCTTTATGCATTACTTTTGTAAATAGAAAAAAAACCCACTGAGAACTGCTAGAAAATAGATTGAACATTTTCTGTGTAGAAAAATATCATAGTTCAAATATTCTCCCCTGTTTCAGTGTGCTATATATATGTATCCGATCAAATCAAGTTTGCATAATTAGGAAACGTCCGAACTCAGAGGTATCCACAATTGAGTTCTCTAGATGTTCAAATGTAAAACAGATGTAGTAGTATTTTTACACAGACAATTCTGTTTATTCATGAATGTAAAGGAGTATGCCCATTGTCAATTTAGCAGACTGTTTAAGTTATAAATGAATTCTCAGAGAATGAGCAAGCACTTTGCTAAGAATGATGGATGGCCCTCTCTGAGATGAGTAAGTGTGGTAAACATATAACTTCTGGTCACATAGAGTTTGTCTGCCAGACGATACCTAACCTCACCCCATCCCTCATCTTCAACCCATCTCTGACCCCACCTTATTCCAGACCCCCACTTAATCCCTGCTTTCTACCCCAGGGGGTGGGTATCTACAACAGGGTGAGGTTCAAGGCTGTGGAGAGATTTTAGAATGGGAAGAATGTGCGTTTCACACATTACTTGTTAATAGAAACAGCTGAAAGTTTAAGTGTTTGTTTTGGGGGCTGTGTTTAAAAATCCTCCGCATGAAAACAGCTGCATCAGTGCACAGCTGTGTCAAAACCACCTTGTCAGAAATGTCATGCATGCACATATTTTTTTCTAACCTATTTTGGACAAATCATACTTCTCAATGTATTTCTTTTCTCCATGGGCCTATAGTGATGTGTATTTTATAGCATATGCCTGGTAAACAAGTTTATAAAATATAAGGATAAAAATATGATGCACACTTGATATACTGCTGTTCAAGTTAAATCATATTATCTCTTTTTGGACTCCGTCTACCTGGGATATCCAGGTGTGTTTCTGGGCTTTATAGCTTTAATATTTAGAATGTAGTATGCAAATCTTAGAAGAATTAAGTTTGCCTTAAAAGAGAATCCCTTTGAGTTTAGAAGATCAGAGAGCAATTGAATATGCCAGAGCAAAAAAAAAAAAAATCGTTTTATTTTGGACATAACCACACATTCAGTAATAAATAACCACCTTTCCCCTACCATTTGCAATATGATGAATTTCTAAATTCCTATTGCTTTTCTTTTAATGTTTTACATTATAAAATGGAAATGAGTGCACTGCATTTTAAATCTCTTATATTTTAAAGTTGAAGTGAGTGAAAGATTTCAGGTGAAACAATTGTTTCATGCCAAATGTTTTGAAGATTGGTCTTGGCCATGATTTAGATACTTATGATAAAACTTGGAAGTTATGTTTAATGTTACTTCTAAAGTTTTGAATGCACAGAAAGCTACAGGGCACTTACTGATTGAGTGATGTTGGGTGAGTCACTTAACCTTTCTGAGGGTCAATCTGCTCATCTTCGAAATGAAAATAATATTTGCAACCCAGCACTGTGGGGAGGATTAAACTTGGTATGCATGTAAAGCACTTAGTACAGGGTGAATAATCAACCCTGGAAGCCACCTAATTCACCAGCCTGGAAGGTCCCTGGGGCCCTGCTTCTCTCATTTATGGCCTGAGTTGAGACTTCCTGTGTACCTGTTCCCATATTTAGTAGCTCTCAGTATTTATCCCTGGTTCGTCGTGGAGTGATCTGATTGCCAAAGGGGGGTGTTCCTGGGTAGATTTAAAAGAGAGGCTCAGGGTCTTTCACGTTCCTTGTCCTCAGCTGATACAGGACCGCTGGGGAGCAGCGAACTGCAGCCATCCCCCCTTAACTCTGGGAAAGCTCAATCACTTCATCCCTCCCTTCTCCAGGCATTTTTCCAACTCCCCTAAAAAGGTCTGACTTGAGACCTTGCTGCAGGCAGAAACTGAGTCTCACTAACACAATACCCTATAAATCTTGAGCCAAACCCAGGTTCTATTTGCAAGTATGCAGGGAGAGAGCCTATAGTTACACAATTAAAAATAAGAGCTTAAAATGCTGTTTAGGTAACACGTTGTGAATGAGATACAGTTGGAAAAAAAAATTCAGAATTCTGCCTGTTCCCTTACAGATGGTCAACTTAGGGAATGGGGTTGGGGCGGAGTGGGGTGGGAAGGTAGCATCTGAATTGATTTAGAGAAAGGCAGGAAAGACTGGACGTCCTTTACAAATTCTGTATCTTTACCATGATCAGCCCTGTTTATCTTCAACTAAAATATAGCCTGTGAGAGGGAGTTATTTCATATCATGCCCAGGAAAATGAAACATTCGCTTGCTTACTCTTTACACTTGGAGATCTTTATAGCACATTTATTTCATACTAAATATTCTGGAATTTTTGACTGGCGCCTAACTCAGTGAAAGATCTACTGGAAGATTAATAGTTATTCTGTTTGATATATAAAATTGATGAATGTACTTCAGTTGAATAAATTTTCTCATTTTTGATGGTTTGTGTATCAGATGAGCCTATGGCAGTGTTCTCAGCTATGACGGCCGATTGGGGAGCTTTCAAAAAAAACACTGTTACCTGGAACTCAATGCTAGAGATTCTAACTTAATTTGTCCGAGTCATGGCTTGAGGAGCAAGAGTCTTAAAGCTCTCAGGTGATTCTAATATTTAGGTGACGTTTAGAACCACTGGTCTAGATCAAGGTTTAAGGCGCTTGGGCTAACTAACGCTGTAATTTACATAACCCGGCAAAATTGTTTCTTCCACTTAGTTCAGTGAAGACTTACTGAGATCAAGGCCCTTTTAACCCTAAGTTTGCTGTTTTATGAATAGGTACCATTGGAAAGAAAATAAACAGAATCTGACAATTTTATTGTTTGAAGTGTGGTTATAAGCAATCTAATCCAAATCTGTTTTTCTACAGAGAAGTATCAATTGGTGAGAAAATTCAGAAATGTTAGTGCAAAACCACCTTTACAACTGAAAGAGAGAAGGAGAGAGAAACAAAAACTTATGAACTTTCCTCAGTAGGTCAGTAGATAACATTTATAAAAAATGTGGCAAAAAACACACAACATAAATTGACCATCTTAACATTTTTTAAGTGTGTAGTATAGTAGTGTTAACTGTGTGTACATTGTTGTGCAGCAGATGGCTAGAACATTTTCATCTTGCATGACTGAAACTCCATACCCATTAAAAACAGTTCCTCATTTCCCCCCCTTCCCAGTCCCTGGCAACCACAATTTTACTTTGTTTCTAGGACTTTGATTCCTTTAGGTGCCATGTGTAAGTGCAGTCATGCAGTATTTGTCCTTCTGTGATTGGCTTGTTTCATTTATTATGAGGCCCTCAAACTCCGTTCATGTTGTTGCATATGATAGGGTTTCCTCCTTTTTAAAAGCCAGATAATGTTCCATTGTATGTATAGACTACATTTTCTTTTTTTCTTATTTATTTAATTAAAATATGGTTGATTTACCATATTATTAGTTTCAGGCTTACAATATAGTGATTCAATATTTTTATACATTATACTCCATTTAAAGTTATTATAAAACATTGGCTATATTCCCTGTGTTGTACAATACATCTTTGTAGCTTATTTATTTTATACATAGTAGTTTGTACCTCTTAATTTCCTACCCCTATCTTACACTTCCCTCCTTCCCTCTCCCCATTGGTAACCAATAGTTTGTTTTATATATCTGTGAGTTTGTTATATTCATTCATTTGGTTTTTTTTGTTTGTTTTATTTATTAGATTCCACATCTAAGTGAACACATATGGTATTTGTCTTTCTCTGTCTAACTTACTTCACTAAGCAGAATACCCTTCAGGTCCACCCATGTTGTTTCAAACGGCAAAATTTCTTCTTTTTTTTTTTTTATGGCTGAGTAACTCCAGTCTCTGTGTGTGTATCACACCTTCTTAATCCATTCATTTTTTGATGGGCACTTAGGTTGCTTCCATATCCTCCCTATTGTAAATAATGCTGCATTGAACATTGAGGTATATGTATCTTTTCAAATTAGTGTTTTTGTTTTCTTCAGATATATATCCAAGAGTGGAATTGCTAGATCATATGGTAGTTCTATTTTTAGTTTTTTGAGGACCTCCATACTGTTTTCCATAGTGGCTGCACCAATTTACATTCCTATCAGTTTGTACTAGGGCTCTCTTTTCTCTATACCCTCACCAACATTTGTTATTTGTGGTCTTTTTGATGATAGCCATTTTGAAAGGTGTGAGGTGATATTTCATTGTGGTTTTGATTTGCATTTATTTCTCTGATTAATGATGTTGAGCATCTTTTCATGGGCCTGTGGCCATCTGCATATCTTCTTTGAAAAAATGTCTATTCAGGTCTTCTCATTTTTTAATTTTTGGTATTAAAAAGTTTTATTGTCATCAAAGATATGCATATACATAGTTCGAGGAGTCAAAGTTTTAAGACGTGAAACAAAAAACTAGCTGTCTTTTGTCCCAACCCTCTTTACCCACGATTCCCACAGTCCAGGGTGGAAGTCTTTCCAGCTTCCAGTTTTCTAGCTGAAGCCTTTGATTTTGCCTCCATGGTTCTAAATAGAAAGCTTATCCTGCTTTGTCTTGATTTTTCAGATTTAAACATTATCCAATGAATTCCTACAATGAAAGGTGAGGATTTAGCTCTCATAACAGTTGCATGCTTACTGCCACCTCCAACACACATTTCACCTTTCTGTAGTCTTCTAGTATAGTTATATCCTAGTTTTTGGCATTGTAACTGTTTTAATCTGAGTAATGACATCTTCAGTTGTTAAAAATTTTTAAGTATCATTTTTGCTTTTTTGCTGACTTTTATATCATTTTGGCTTTTAAGTCCCTCTCTCACACAGTGGGCTCTTTTTACTCATTTTTTTAAAATTAAGATATTGTTTATACAGAATGAAATCCATCCTTTTTAGTGTGCAGTTCTGTGAGTTTTGACAAAGTATACAATTGTATAATTGCCACCACAACCAGGATACAGAACAGTTTTATCATTTCAAAAAATTCCCCCATACTCATTTATAGTCAACCCTTCCCCCACTCCCAGCCCCTGGTATCCAGTGAACAGTTCTCTAGTCCCATAGTTTTGCCTTTGCAAGATGGTCATATAAATGGAAATATCCAGGGACTTCCCTGGTGGTCCAGTGGTTGAGAATCTGGCTTCCAATGCGGGGGATGCAGGCTCGATCCTGGTTGGGGAACTAAGATTCCACATGCCATGGGACAGGTACTGAGCCCGTGCGCTGCAACAAAGACCCAGCACAGCCAAAATTAAAATAAATAAATAAACAAACAAACAAAAAACACATCCAGTATGTAGTCTTTTATTTATTTATTTGGCTGTGCAGCAGGATTGTGGGATCTTAGTTCCCTGACCAGGGATTGAACCCGGGCCCCCTGCAGTGGCAGCAGAGTCCCAACCACTGGGCCTCCAGGGAATTACCCAGTATGTAGTCATTTTTTTCTTTTTTAATTTAATTTTATTTTTTATACAGCAGGTTCTTATTAGTCATCAATTTTATACACATCAATTGCCCAATTCATCCCACCACCATCCCCAGCCCCCTCGCGGCTTTTGCCCCTTGGTGTCCATACGTTTGTTCTCTACATCTGTGTCTCAACTTAAGCCCTGCAAACCAGTTCATCTGTACCATTTTTCTAGGTTCCACATACATGCGTTAATATATGATATTTGTTTTTCTCTTTCTGACTTACTTCACTCTGTATGACAGTCTCTAGATCCATCCACGTCTCAACAAATGACCCAATTTCTTTCCTTTTTATGGCTGAGTAATATTCCATTGTATATATGTACCACATCTTCTTTATCCATTCGTCTGTTGATGGGCATTTAGGTTGCTTCCATGACTTGGCTATTGTAAATAGTGCTGCAATGAACATTGGGGTGCATGTATCTTTTTGCATTATGGTTTTCTCTGGGTATATGTCCAGTAGTGGGATTGCTGGATCATATGGTAATTCTATTTTTAGTTTTTTAAGGAACCTCCATACTGTTCTCAATAGTGACTGTATCAATTTACATTCACACCAACAGTGCAAGAGGGTTCCCTGTTATCCACACCCTCTCCAGCATTTGTTGTTTGTAGATTTTCTGATGATGCCCATTCTAACTGGTGTGAGGTGATACCTCATTATAGTTTTGATTTGCATATCTCTAATAATTAGTGATGTTGAGAAGCTTTCATGCGCTTCTTGGCCATCTGTATGTCTTCTTTGGAGAAATGTCTATTTAGGTCTTCTGCCCATTTTTGGATTGGGTTGTTTGTTTTTTAAATATTGAGCTGCATGAGCTGTTTATATATATTGGAGATTAATCCTTTGTCCGTTGATTCATTTGCAAATATTTTCTCCCATTCTGAGTCTTGTCTTTTTGTCTTGTTTATGATTTCCTTTGCTGTGCAAAAGCTTTGTAGTTTCATTAGGTCCCATTTGTTTATTTTTGTTTTTATTTCCATTACTCTAGGAGGTGGATCAAAAAAGACCTTGCTGTGATTTATGTCAAAGATTGTTCTTCCTATGTTTTCCTCTAAGAGTTTTATAGTGTCCAGTCTTACATTTAAGTCTCGAATCCATTTTGAGTTTATTTTTGTGTATGGTGTTAGGGAGTGTTCTAATTTCATTCTTTTACATGTAGCTGTCCATTTTTCCCAGCACCACTTATTGAAGAGACTGGCTTTTCTCCACTGTATATCCTTGCCCCCTTTGTCATAGATTAGTTGATCATAGGTGCGTGGCTGAGCTTTCTATCTTGTTTCATTGATCTATGTTTCTGTTATTGTGCCAGTACTGTATTGTCTTGATTACTGTAGCTTTGTAGTATAGTCTGAAGTCAGGGAGTCTGATTCCTCCAGCTCCGTTTTTCTTTTCTCAAGATTGCTTTGGCTATTCGGGGTCTTTTGCTTCTCCATACAAATTTTAAGAGTTTTTGTTCTAGTTCTGTAAAAAATGCCATTGGTAATTTGATAGGGGTTGCATTGAATCTGTAGATTGCTTTCGGTAGTATAGTCATTTTCACAGTATTGATTCTTCCAGTCCAATAACATGGTATATCTCTCCATCTGTTGGTATCATCTTTAATTTCTTTCATCAGTGTCTTATAGTTTTCTGCATACAGGTCTTTTGTCTCCCTAGGTAGGTTTATTCATAGGTATTTTATTCTTTTTGTTGCAATGGTAAATGGGAGTGTTTCCTTAATTTCTCTTTCAGATTTTTCATCATTAGTGTATAGGAATGCAAGAGATTTCTGTGCATTAATTTTGTATCCTGCTACTTTACCAAATTCATTGATTAGCTCTAGTAGTTTTCTGGTGGAATCTTTAGGATTCTCTATGTATAGGGTCATGTCATCTGCAAATAGTGACAGTTTTACTTCTTTTCCAATTTGTATTCCTTTTATTTCTTTTTCTTCTCTGATTGCCATGGCTACAACTTCCAAAACTATGTTGAATAATAGTGGTGAGAGTGGACATCTTTGTCTTGTTCCTGATCTTAGAGGAAATGCTTTCAGTTTTTCACCGTTGAGAATGATGTTTGCTGTGAGTTTGTTGTATATGGCCTTTATTATGTTGCGGTAGGTTCCCTCTATGCCCACTTTCTGGAGAGTTTTTTTTTTTTTTATCATAAATGGGTGTTGAATTTTGTCAAAAGCTTTTTCTGCATCTATTGAGATGGTCATGTGGTTTTTATTCTTGTATTTGTTAATATGGTATATTACATTGATTGCATATATTGAAGAATCCTCGCATCCCTGGGATAAATCATGGTGTATGATCCTTTTAATGTGTTGTTGGATTCTGTTTGCTAGTATTTTGTTGAGGATTTTTGCATCTATATTCATCAGTGATATTGGTCTGTAATTTTCTTTTTTTGTAGTATCTTTGTCTGGTTTTGGTATCAGGGTGATGGTGGCGTTATAGAATGTGTTTGGGAGTGTTCCTTTCTCTGCAATTTTTGGAAGAGTTTGAGAAGTATGGGTGTTAGCTCTTCTCTAAACGTTTGATAGAATTCATGTGTGAAGCCATCTGGTCCTGGACTTTTGTTTGCTGGAAGATTTTTAATAACAGTTTCAATTTCATTACTTGTGATCAGTCTGTTCATATTTTCTATTTCTTCCTGGTTCAGTCTTGGAAGGTTATACCTTTCTAAGAATTTGTCCATTTCTTCCAGGTTGTCCATTTTATCAGCATAGAGTTGCTTGTAGTAATCTCTCTTGATCCTTTGTATTTCTGCAGGGTCACTTGTTACTTCTCCTTTTTCATTTCTAGGTCTGTTGATTTGAGTCTTCTCCCTTTTTTTCTTGATGAGTCTGGCTAATGGTTTATCAATTTTGTTTATCTTCTCAAAGAACCAGCTTTTAGTTTTATTGATCTTTGCTATTGTTTTCTTTCTTTCTGTTTCATTTATTTGTTCCCTGATCTTTATGATTTCTTTCCTTCTGCTAACTTTGGGTTTTGTTTGTTCTTCTTTCTCTAGTTCCTTTAGGTGTAAGGTTAGATTGTTTATTTGAGATTTTTCTTGAGGTAGGCTTGTATAGCTATAAACTTCCCTCTTAGAACTGCTTTTGCTGCATCCCATGGGTTTTGGATCATCGTGTTTTCATTGTCATTTGTCTCTAGGCATTTTTTGATTTCCTTTTTGATTTCTTTAGTGATCTCTTGGTTAGTTAGTAACGTATTGTTTAGCCTCCATGTGTTTGTGTTTTTTACGTTTTTTCCCCTGTAATTCATTTCTAATCTCATAGCGTTGTGGTCTGAAAAGATGCTTGATATGATTTCAGTTTTCTTAAATTTACTGAGGCTTGATTTATGACCCAAGATATGGTCTATCCTGGAGAATGTTCCGTGCTCACTTGAGAAGAAAGTGTAATCTGCTGTTTTTGGATGGAATGTCCTATAAATATCAATTAAATCTATCTGGTCTGTTGTGTCATTTAAAGCTTATGTTTCCTTATTTATTTTCATTTTGGATGATCTGTCCATTGGTGTGATGTGTTAAAGTCCCCCACTATTATTGTGTTACTGTCGATTTCCTCTTTTATAGCTGTTAGCAGTTGCCTTATGTATTGAGGTGCTCCTATGTTGGGTGCATATATATTTAAAATTGTTATATCTTCTTCTTGGATTGATCCCTTGATCATTATGTAGTGTCCTTCCTTGTCTCTTGTAACATTCTTTATTTTAGTCTATTTTATCTGATAGGAGTATTGCTACTCCAGCTTTCTTTTGATTTCCATTTGCATGGAATATCTTTTTCCATCCCCTCACTTTCAGTCTGTATATATCCCTAGGTCTAAGTGGGTCTCTTGTAGACAGCATATATATGGGTCTTGTTTTTGTATCCATTCATCAAGCCTGTGTCTTCTGGTTGGAGCATTTAATCCATTCACGTTTAAGGTAATTATCGATATGTATGTTCCTATGACCATTTTCTTAATTGTTACGGGTTTGTTTTTGTAGGTCCTTTTCTTCTCTTGTGTTTCCCACTTAGAGAAGTTCCTTTAGCATTTGTTGTAGAGCTGGTGTGGTGATGCTGAATTCTCTTAGCTTTAGCTTGTCTGTAAAGCTTTTGATTTCTCCATCAAATCTGAATGAGATCCTTGCAGGATAGAGTAATATTAGTTTTAGGTTCTTCACTTTCATCACTTTAAGTATATCATGCCACTCCCTTCTGGCTTGTAGAGTTTCTGCGGAGAAATCAGCTGTTAACCTTATGGGAGTCCCTTGTATGTTGTCATTTTTCTCTTGCTGCTATCACTAATTTTTCTTTGTCTCTAATTTTTGCCAGTTTGATTACTATGTGTCTTGGCATGTTTCTCCTTGGGTTTATTCTGTATCGGACTCTCTTCGCTTCCTGGACTTGGGTGGCTATTTCCTTTCCCATGTTAGGGACGTGTTCGACTATAATCTCTTCAAATATTTTCTCGGGTCCTTTCTCTCTCTCTTCTCCTCTGGGACCCCTATAATGTGAATGTTGTTGTGTTTAATATTGTCCCAGAGTTCTCTTGGTCTGTCTTCATTTCTTTTCAATCTTTTTTCTTTATTCTATTCCGCAGCAGTGAATTCCACCATTCTGTCTTCCAGTTCACTTATCCGTTCTTCTGCCTCAGTTATTCTCCTATTGATTCCTTCTAGTGTAGTTTTCATTTCAGTTATTGTATTGCTTATCTCTGTTTGTTTGTTCTTTAATTCTTCTGGGTCTTTATTAAACATTTCTTGTATCTTCTCGATCTTTGCCTCCATTCTTTTTCCAAGGTTCTGGATCATCTTCACTATCATTATTCTGAATTCTTTTTCTGGGCAGTTGCTTATCTCCACTTCTTTTATTTGTTTTTGAGGGGTTTTATCTTGTTCCTTCATCTGGTTCATAACCCTCTGCCTTTTCATCTTGTCTGTCTTTCTGTGAATGTGTTTTTTGTTCCACAGGCTGCAGGACTGTAGTTCCTCTTGCTTCTGCTCTCTGCCGTCTGGTGGATGAGGCTATCTAAGTGGCTTGTGCAAGTTTCCGGATAGGAGGGACTGGTGTTGGGTAGAGCTGGCTGTTGCTCTGTTGGGCAGAGCTCAGTAAAACTTTAATCCACTTGACTGCTGATGGGTGGGGCTGGCTTCCCTCCCTGTTGGTTGTTTGGCCTGAGGCAACTCAACACTGGAGCCTACCTGGGCTCTTTGGTGGGTCTAATGGCAGACTCTGGGAGGGCTCACACCAAGGAATACTTCTCATAACTTCTGCTGCCAGTGTCCTTGTCCCCACGGTGAGCCACAGCCACAACCCACCTCTGCAGGAGACCCTCCAACACTAGCAGGTTCGTCTGGTTCAGTCTCCCCTGCGGTTACTGCTCCTTCCCCTGGGTCCCGATGCACACACTACTTTATGTGTGTCCTCCAAGAGTGGAGTCTCTGTTTCCCCCGGTCCTGTTGAAGTCCTGCAATCAAATCCCACTGGCCTTCAAAGTCTAATTCTCTAGGAATTCCTCCTCCCGTTGCCGGACACCACAGTTGGGAAGCCTGACGTGGGGCTCAGAACCTTCACTCCAGTGGGTGGACTTCTGTGGTATAAGTGTTCTCAAGTCTGTGAGTCACCCACCCAGCAGTTATGGGATTTGATTTTACTGTGATTGCACTCCTCTTACCATCTCATTGTGGCTTCTCCTTTGTCTTTGGATGTGGGGTATCTTTTTTGGTGAGTTCCAGTGTCTTCCTGTCAGTGATTGTCCAGCAGCTAGTTGTGATTCTGGTGTTCTCACAAGAGGGAGTAAAAGCATGTCCTTCTACTCCATCATCCTGGTTCAGGGCCTTCTGCTCATTTTTTAATTGTGTTTTTCTTTTTTGATATTGAGTTGTATGAGTTGTTTATATATTTTGGATATTAATCTCTTATCAGTCATATTATTTGCAAGTATTTTCGCTCATTCAGTAAGTTGTCTTTTCATTTTGTTGATGTTTTCCTTTTCTGTGCAAAGCTTTTAAATGTAATTAGGTCCCATTTGTTTATTTTTGCTTCTGTTTCCTTTGCCTTAGGAGACAGATTAAAAAAAGTACTGCTGTGAATTGTCAAAGAACGTTCTGCCTTTGTTTTCTTCTAGGAGTTTTATGATTTCCAGTCTTACATTTAGGTCTTTAGTCCATTTTGAATTTATTTTTGTATACGGTATGAGAAGATGTTCTAATTTTTTTGTTTTATATGTAGCTGTCCAGTTTTCCCAGCAACACTTACTGAATAGATAGTATGTATTTCATTTTGCATTCATGCCTCCTTTGTTGTAGGTTAGTTGACCGTAAGTGTGCGTTTATTTCTGGGCTGTCTGTTCTGTTTCATTGATCTATGTATCTGTTTTTGTGTCAGTACCATGATGCTGTTTTGGTTACTGTATCTTTGTACTACAGTCTGAAGTCAGAAAGAGTGATACCTCCAGCCTTTTTTTCCCCCTCAAGATTGTTTTGGCTATTCAGGGTCTTTCGTGGTTCCATATAAATTTTAGGATTATTTGTTCTATTTCTATGAAAAATATCATGGGTATTTTGATAGGGATTGCATTAAATCTGTAGATTGCTTTGAGTAGTGTGGACACACTTTTAACAATATTAATTCTTCCAATCCATGAATATGGGCTATCTTTCCATTTCTTTGTATCATCTTCAGTTTCCTTCATCAGTGTTATTTATTTATTTATTTCTGGCTGCATGGCTTCTGGGATCATAGTTCCTTGACCAGGGATGGAACCCCAGGCCCCTGTCAGTGAAAGCAGAGTCCCAACCACTGGACTGCCAGGGAATTCCCATCAGTGTTTTATAGTTTTCAGAGTATAGGTCTTTTACCTCTTTGGTTAAGTTTATTCCGAGGTATTTTATTGTTTTTGATGTGATTTTAAACGGGATTGCTTTCTCTTTCTGGTAGTTCATTATTAGTGTATAGCAACAGATTTCTGTATGTTGATCTTGTATCCTGCAACTTTACTGAATAATTAGTTCTTATAGTTTTTTTTGTGGAGACTGTAAGGTTTTCTATATATAGTATCATGTTATGTGCAAATAGTGAGAGGTTTACTTCTTCCCTTCCAATTTGGATGCTTTTATTTATTTATTTTTCTTCTCTGATTGCTGTGGCTATGACTTCCAATACTGTATTAATTATATAGTATTTACAGTATTAAATATAGTATGATGGGAGTGGGCATCCTTGTCTTCTTCTGAATTAGAAGAAAGGCTTTCAGCTTTTCATGGTTCAATATGACGTTGGCTGTGGGTTTGTCATAAAAAGCCTTTATTAGGTTGAGATATGTTCCCTCTATACCAACTTTGTTGAGAGTTTTTATCATGAATGGGTATTGAATTCTGTCAAATGCTTTTTCTGCATCTATTGAGATGATTATGTGATTTTTTTTTTTTTTTTTTTTTTTTGCGGTATGTGGGCCTCTCACTGTTGTGGCCTCTCCCGTTGTGGAGCACAGGCTCTGGATGCGCAGGCTCAGCAGCTATGGCTCACGGGCCTAGCTGCTCCACGGCATGTGGGATCTTCTCAGACCGGGGCATGAACCTGTGTCCCCTGCATTGGCAGGTGGACTCTCAACCACTGTGCCACCAGGGAAACCCGTGATTTTTTTTAATCCTTCCATGTGTTAATGTGGTGTATCACATTGATTGATTTGTATACCATATTTTCTTTATCCATTCATCTGTCGATGAACATCTAGGATGCTTCCAGTTTGGCTATTGTGAGTAATGCTGCAGTGAACTTGGGTGTGTGAATATCTCTTTGAGACTAGTAGCATTTTATACTTATTAAACAGTGAACCATCTAAGCACATAACTGACAAATCTCCCCTAAACTGGACTCAGAATAATTTGAATTCAAATTGACGTGCAAGTTAAAATCAGTATGGTGCCATTTGTCAATAAGATATATGAGGAAGTTCAGAATTTGTTTCTTTTCTCTAAGTTTTGTTTGTGAATTTTATTTTTATCTGTAAATTGTTATGTTTATTAGGATTCATCATTTTTTTCTTTGTTTAAAAAATATTTTGCACAAATACACAAAATTAGAAATAAGAGGGGAATTGACTACAGATGTTGAGATTAAAGTAATTTTAACATAATAACTTATTTGCACCTCTTCAAATATATTTGAAAATGTGAAAGAAATGAATGTTTCTATGAAAATAAAAATTACTGATATTGTTCAGAAA
This sequence comes from Lagenorhynchus albirostris, assembly GCF_949774975.1. Taxonomy (NCBI): domain Eukaryota; kingdom Metazoa; phylum Chordata; class Mammalia; order Artiodactyla; family Delphinidae; genus Lagenorhynchus; species Lagenorhynchus albirostris. The sequence goes on along the minus strand of NC_083098.1, from coordinate 116,435,157 downwards.
GAGAGAAAATAGTTAATTATTTTTCTATGAAATTGGAAATCTCTAGGCTATTCTAAAACAAACAAGGCCAACTAAGACAATATATACCAGCATAATTTTTGGCTGACAGTTTTCACAAAGTACCAACCTTATCTTTGATGTTTCTAATGATGCACCCAGGTTCTTCTGCAGAGAATCATTTTGTCACTGCTTGTTGAAATAAGCAAATATTGACTTTAGGATCATCAACTAATAACCAAAAATCATACATTAACAATGTAATTTAGAAAATTCTGACTTCCTAAGTTTCCCAGTACAATGAAATATGTTCACTGACTGGCTGTTACTGTTAATGTCAGATGATTGCACTGCCTCTGCATGAGTGTGGAGGTGCCCAGCAACCCCACATGGATGCAATAAAACTGGTTTCTTTCCATGAATACCATGAATAGCAAGTCACTTAATTTTTCAGAAACTACTAGCTATTAAAAAAAAGACTTTCAAATGGGTTTTCCCGGGTGTCAAGGGATAGAAGATAGCTTTGGTACAAACCAGCAGAATTTTATGTTTGAGTCATATAATGTCATAATTTTCTTAAGTGCATAGGTTGTATGTAATTGACATTCTGGAAAAAAAAAAGTCATCAACCAGCAGCTAATGTTAAATTTAATGGATAATGAAGACTTCTCTGGACAACTTAATCAGCTCTCCAATGGTTTATTTTTCTAAAGTATTTATAATTTCTTTGGGGCTTTTTTTTTTTAGCATCGTTATTGGAGTATAATTGCTTTACAATAGTGTGTTAGTTTCTGCTGTATAACAAAGTGAATCAGCTATACGTATACATATATCCCCATATCTCCTCCCTCTTGTGTCTCCCTCCCACCCTCTCTATCCCATCCCTCTAGGTGGTCACAAAGCACCAAGCTGATTGCACTGTGCTATGTGGCTGCTTCCCACTAGCTATCTATTTTCATTTGGTAGTGTATATATGTCCATGCCACTCTCTCACTACATCCCAGCTTACCCTTCCCCCTCCCCATGTCCTCAAGTCCATTCTTTACGTCTGCGTCTTTATTCCTGACCTACCCCTAGGTTCTTCAGAACCTTTTTTTTTTGGATTCTATGTATATGTGATAGCATATGGTATTTTTTTTCTCTTTCTGACTTCACTCTGTATGACAGTCTCTAGTTCCATCCACCTCACTACAAATAACTCAATTTCATTTCTTTTTATGGCTGAGTAATATTCCATGGTATGTATATGCCACACCTACTTTATCCATTCATCTGTCGATGGACAGTTAGGTAGTTTCCATGTCCTGGCTATTGTAAATAGAGCTGCAATGAACATTGTGGTACATGACTCTTTTTGAATTATGGTTTTCTCAGGGTAGATGCCCAGTAGTAGGATTGCTGGGTTGTATGGTAGTTCTATTTTTAGTTTTTTAAGGAACCTCCATTCTGTTCTCCATAGTGGCTGTATCAATTTACATTCCCACCAACAGTGCAAGAGGGTTCCCTTTTCTCCACACTCTCTCCAGCATTTACTGTTTGTAGATTTTTTGGTGATGGCCATTCTGACCGGTGTGAGGTGATACCTCATTGTAGTTTTGATTTGCATTTCTCTAATGGTTAGTGATGTTGAGCATCCTTTCATGTGTTTGTTGTCAATCTGTATATCTTCTTTGGAGAAATGTCTATTTAGGTCTTCTGCCCATTTTTGGATTGGGTTGTTTGTTTTTTTGATATTGAGCTGCATGAGCTGCTTGTATATTTTGGAGATTAATCCTTTGTCAGTTGCTTTGTTTGCAAACATTTTTTCCCATTCTGAGGGTTGTCTTTTTGTCTTGTTTATGGTTTCCTTTGCTGTGCAAAAGCTTTGAAGTTTCATTAGGTCCCATTTGTTTATTTTTGTTTTTATTTGCATTTCTCTAGGAGATGGGTCAAAAAGTATCTTGCTGTGATTTATGTCATAGAGTTTTCTGCCTATGTTTTCCTCCAAGAGTTTTATAGTGTCAGACCTTACATTTAGGTCATTAATCCATTTTGAGTTTACTTTTGTGTATGGTGTTAGGGATTGTTCTAATTTCATTCTTTTACATGTAGCTGTCCAGTTTTCCCAGCACCACTTATCGAAGAGGCTGTCTTTTCTGTATTGTATATTCATGCCTCTTTTATCAAAGATAAGGTGACCATATGTGCGTGGGTTTATCTCTGGGCTTTCTGTCCTGTTCCATTGATCTATATTTCTGTTTTTGTGCCAGTACCATACTTTCTTGATTGCTGTAGCTTTGTAGGATAGTCTGTAAATCAGGGAGCCTGATTCCTCCAGCTCCATTTTTCCTTCTCAAGATTGCTTTGGCTATTCGGGGTCTTTTGTGTTTCCATACGAATTGTGAAATATTTTGTTGTAGTTCTGTGAAAAATGCCATTGATAGTTTGATGATTCTTCCAATCCAACGACATGCTATATATCTCTGTTTGTATTGTCTTTAATTTCTTTCTTCAGTGTCTTATAGTTTTCTGCATACAGGTCTTTTATCTCCTTAGGTAGATTTATTCCTAGGTATTTTATTCTTTTTGTTGCAGTGGTAAATGGGAGTGTTTCCTTAATTTCTCTTTCATATTTTTCATCATTAGTGTATAGGCATGTAAGAGATTTCCGTGCATTAATTTTGTATCCTGCTCCTTTACCAAATTCATTGATTAGTCTAGTAGTTTCCTGGTAGCATGTTTAGGATCTCTATAATATCATGTCATCTGCAACAGTGACAGTTTTACTACCCTTCTGGTTTGCATTCCTTTTATTTCTTTTTCTTCTCTGATTGCTGTGGTTAAAACTTCCAAAATTATATTGAATAATAGTGGTGGGAGTGGGCAACCTAATCTTTTTCCGGATCTTAGTGGAAATGGTTTCAGTTTTTCACCACTGAGAATGATGTTGGCTGTGGGTTTGTCATATATGGCCTTTATTATGTTGAGGTAAGTTCCCTCTATGCCTACTTTCTGGAGGGTTTTTATCATTAATGGGTGTTGAATTTTGTCAAAAGCTTTTTCTGCATCTTTTGAGATGATCATGTGGTTTTTCTCCTTCAGTTTGTTAGTATGGTTTATCTCACTGATTTGCGTATATTGAAGAATCCTTGCTTTCCTGGGATAAACTCCACTTGATCATGGTGTATGATCCTTTTACTGTGTTGGATTCTGTTTGCTAGTATTTTTTGAGGATTTTTGCATCTATATTCATCAGTGATATTGGTCTGCAATTTTCTTTTTTGTGACATCTTGTCTGGATTTGGCATCAGGGTGATGGTGGCCTCTTAGAATGAGTTTGGGAGTGTTCCTCCCTCTGCTATATTTTGGAAGAGTTTGAGAAGGATAGCTGTTAGCTCTTCTGTAAATGTTTGATAGCATTTGCCTGTGAAGCCTTCTGGTCTTGGGCCTTTGTTTGTTGGAAGATGTTTAATCACAGTTTCAATTTCAGTGCTTGTAATTGGTGTGATTATATTTTCTATTTCTTCCTGTTTCAATCTTGGAAGGTTGTGCTTTTCTAAGAATTTGTCCATTTCTTCCAGGTTTTCCATTTTATTGCCATATAATTGCTTGTAGTAATCTCTCATGATCCTTTGTACGTCTGCAGTGTTAGTTGTTGCTTCTTCTTTTTCATTTCTAATTCTGTTGATTTGAGTCTTTACACTTTTTTTCTTGACGAGTCTGGCTATTGGTTTTTCAATTTTGTTTATCTTCTCCAAGAACCACCTTTTAGTTTTATTGATGTTTGCAGTTGTTTCCTTCATTTCTTTTTCATTTATTTCTGATCTGATCTTTATGATTTCTTTCCTTCTGCTAACTTTGGGTTTTTTCTGTTCTTCTTTAATTGCTTCAGTTGTAAGGTTAGGTTGTTTATTTGAGATGTTTCTTGAGGTAGGATTGTATTTCTATAAACTTCCTTCTTAGAACCGCTTTTGCTGCATCCTGTACATATTGGGTTGTCGTGTTTTCATTGTCGTTTGTTTCTAGGTATTTTTTGATTTCCTCTTTGATTTCTTCAGTGATCTCTTGGTTATTAAGTAGTGTATTGTTTAGCCTCCATGTGTTTGTATTTTTTACAGAGTTTTTTCCTGTAATTGATATTTAGTCGCATAGCGTTGTGGTCAGAAATGATACTTGATATGATTTCAATTTTCTTAAATTTACCAAGGCTTGATTTGTGACCCAAGATATGATCTATCCTGAAGAATGTTCCATGAGCACTTGAGAAGAAAGTGTATTCTGGTTTTTTTGGATGGAATGTCCTATAAATTTCAATTAAATCCATCTTATTTAATGTTTCATTTAAAGCTTGTTTCCTTATTTATTTTCATTTTGGATGATCTGTCCATTGGTGAAAGTGGTGTGTTAAAGTCCCCTACTATGATTGTGTTACTGTCAATTTCCCCTTTTATGGCTGTTAGCATTTGCCTTATGTATTGAGGTGCTCCTTTGTTGGGTGCATGAATTTTTACAATTGTTATATCTTCTTTTTGGATTGATCCCTTGATCATTATGTAGTGTCCTTCTTTGTCTCTTGTAATAGACTTTATTTTAAAGTCTATTTTTTCTGATATGAGAATTGCTACTCCAGCTTTCTTTTGATTTCCATTTGCATGGAATATCTTTTTCCATCCCCACACTTTCAGTCTCTGTGTGTCCCTTGGTTTGAAGTGGGTCTCTTGTAGACAGCATATATATGGGTCTTGTTTCTGTATCCATTCAGCCAGTCTGTGTCTTTTGATTGGTGCATTTAATTCATTTACACTTAAGGTAGTTATCGATATATATGTTCCTATTACCATTTTCTTAATTGTTTTGCGTTTGTTATTGTAGGTGTTTTCCTTCTCTTGTTTTTCCTGCATAGAGAAGTTCCTTTGGCATTTGTTGTAAAGCTGGTTTGGTGATGCTGAATTCTCTTAGCTTTTGCTTGCCTGTAAAGGTTTTAATTTCTCCATTGAATCTGAATGAGATCCTTGCTGTGTTGAGTAATCTTGGTTGTAGGTTTTTCCCTTTCATCACTTTAAATATGTCCTACCACTCCCTTCTAGAAGGCTTGCAGAGTTTCTGCTGAAAGATCAGCTTTTAACAGTATGGGGATTCCCTTGTATGTTATTTGTTGCTTTTCCCTTGCTGCTTTTAATATTTTTCTTTGTATTTAATTTTTGATAGTTTGATTAATATGTGTCTTGGCATGTTTCTCCTGTGATTTATCCTGTATGGGACTCTCTGTGCTTCCTGGACTTGATTGACTATTTCCTTTCCCATATTAGGGAAGTTTGCAACCATAATCTCTTCAAATATTTTCTCAGTCCCTTTCTTTTTCTCTTCTTCTTCTGCGACCCCTATAATTCGAATGTTGGTGTGTTTAATGTCCCAGAGGTCTCTGAGACTGTCCTCAATTCTTTTCATTCTATTTTCTATTTTCTTTATTCTGCTCTGCATTAGTTATTTCCCCTGTTTTATCTCCCAGGTTCGTTATCCATTCTTCTGCCTCAGTTATTCTGCTATTGATTCCTTCTAGAGAATTTTTAGTTTCATTTATTGTGCTGTTCATCATTGTTTGTTTGCTCTTCAGTTCTTCTAGGTCCTTGTTAAATGTTTCTTGTATTTTCCCCATTCTATTTCCAAGATTTTGGATCATCTTTACTATCATTATTCTGAATTCTTTTTCAGGTGGACTGCCTATTTCTTCTTCATTTGTTTGGTCTGGTGGGTTTTTACCTTGCTCCTTCATGTGCTGCATATTTCTCTGTCTTCTCATTATTTTTTAACTTACTGTGTTTGGGGTTTCCTTTTCACAGACTGCCTGTTTGTAGTTCTCATTGTTTTTGGTGTCTGTCCCCAGTGGGTAATGTTGGTTCAGTGGGTTGTGTAGGCTTCCTGGTGAAGGGGACTAGTGCCTGTGTTCTGGTGGATGAGGCTGGATCTTGTCTGTCTGGTGTGCACGGTCATATCCAGTGGTGTGTTTTGGGGTATCTGTGAATTTAGTATGATTTTAGGCAGCCTCTCTCCTAAAGGGTGTGGTTGTGTTCCTGTCTTGCAGTTTTTTGGCATGGGGTGTCCAGCACTGTAGCTTGCTGGCCGTTGAGTTGGAGATCTCTGGGAGAGCTTTTCCCGTTTGATATTACATGGGGCTAGGAGGTCTCTGGTGGACCAGTGTCCTGATCCAGGCTCTCCCACCTCAGTGGCTCAGGCCTGACACCTGTTTGGAGCACCAAGACCCTGTCAGCCACACGGCTGCTAGTGTTGGCATGTCTCCCGCAGAGGTGAGGGGTGGCTGTGGCTCACCGCGGGGACCGTGACACTGGCAGCAGAATTCTGGGAAGTACTCCTTGGCGTGAGTCCTCCCAGAGTCCGCCATTAGCCCCACCAAAGAGCCCTCTTTGCAGCTCTTAGTGTTATAAAATTTTGTGAGTCCCTGTGTTATCACAAATACCGAATAGGTAGTACTTTTAAAGCTTTTAAATAGTTTGGTCTTAAGCCAGGGATATGTTTGTAAATCAAATAAATCAAATGTGTTTTCCTAGATAACAAGAGCAAGTTATCCAACCTAATGGCTATTTTTCTTTTTGTACTGAAGCTCCCTTGTGCACATAGTTTAACTCCTCAGTATACATATGTGTGTGTGTGTGTGTGTGTGTGTGAGTGTATGTATGTGTATATAATTCTTTTTTAATTGAAGGAAGAGCTCGTTTATCTGAGCTCTCTGTCCGATTTACGAATTGTTTCCAGTGTTCTCCACATTCAGTAATTGAACATGTATTTTACATTCCAGTCTTTCCAGAGAGAAAAGGCCTTTCATTTTTTTTTTTTTTTTTTTTTTTTGTGGTACGTGGGCCTCTCACTGTTGTGGCCTCTCCCGTTGCGGAGCACAGGCTCCGTATGTGCAGGCTCAGCCCCCATGTCTCACGGGCCTAGCCGCTCCGCGGCATGTGGGATCCTCCTGGACTAGGGCACGAACCCGTGTCCCCTGCATCGGCAGGCGGACTCTCAACCACTGCGCCACCAGGGAAGCCCGGGCCTTTCATTTTGAGTTGGAGTTGAAAGCTGATATCCCTTTGGGCAAGCCTATATGCTACTTGACAACTATTTTTAAAACATAAAATATATTTTCCTACATTTTATTGCTAATATTGAATCAATTTATTTTTTAGGATTCAGAGTAATTAAAGAGGTCTAGCATCACATGCTAAATGAAATAGATTTGATTTGTATAGTACTCGAGATTTCTTTAGGAAATCATCTTTTGTAAAATGGACTTTGGTAGTCAAATATCCAAATACGTGATGAAAACGATGTGTGTAGTATGATAAAAACAAAAGTTCTAATACTCTAAGGGTTATTTGAAATCTCGAAACTGATATTGAAGTAAGGATGAGCAAGTTAATCATTTTTGTGTCTTTTCAACAACAGCAATTTGGAAATTCTTCTCTGCATGTTTTTATTTCTTGGTCATTCTCCTGAGACCTACCCCCCTACCCGTAGACTGCTTAGCATTGCAGCTGGTAACAGCATTTCTGAAGGCCATAGAATGTAATTTCTTCAGCTCGTAATGACAGAACAGATTCAGCAGTAGAATTTCCTCTGGATATTAATATGTGTATGACACATTACTTTACCTATTTCTTATATCCCCTGTATCTTTAAAGTGTTATTTTTTTCTGGGTGCAGATTAAAATTTCTTGATGTTCAGTATTTAGCTGGTGTGTGTGTGTGTGTGTGTGTGTGTGTGTGTGTGATGTATAAAGGACCGCGTAGCTAGAAATCAAGCTGAAGTTTCCCCCCCCCTCTGAGTTTTTCCTCCTTCTCTGAGTAGCACTTCTTTGAAGTAATTTTGTCCTCTCAGAGGGGAGGGAATCATTATGTGTACTTCATGTTGAATATGGCCTTGTGTGTCTGCAAATTGGACTACTGGGAAGCATTAGAATGAAGAAAATATGGGCTGCTTTTACCTTGTGTGTATTTAACAACTTTCACATGAGGGGAGAACCTCACATTAGACGAAACATGATTAAAGGCAGAAGTTGAGTAGAGAGGATTACACTAATGCCCTCCAGAAAGTGGCATAGAGAGTCTTATTTGTTGGGTCTGAGGGTTGCCTTTTTTCTTAAATTCTTTTTGGTTTAACGTGTGTTTTCCTTTCTTTTTAATTCTTCAAATTGAGATATATTCAGTAAATTTTGTCCAGCGAAAAAGACACTCATTTGTGTATGGTAGTGTAATGGAAAGAAACCGGAATGGAAAGCCTGTTTTCAGGATTAACCTAGAGGATCTTCCACTTTCTTAGACTGGGTAAAATAGTATGCAGAAATAGTAGAAACACAGGAGAAAATGGGAAGTTTATTACTTGTAAGCTAAGAACTACATTAAGTGAGACACGTATGAGAGCTTAGTCTGGTGGAAACATGGAGAACTGGAGCTTATGGGTGCTCATGCTGGGACATTTCTGTGGGGACTGTATATATGAAGGCAGAAAGTGGCAGCAAAGCCACAATATGCCTGCTGACTCGTCTTGTTGTAAAGTCAGATTCGGGCTTCAAAGCCCTGCCTTATCTTCCTTCTTGGCCCAGGTATCGGTAAATTCCTGAGAGGTTGTATTAAATTTTGCCTTCTTCTGAGGAATGTAGGTGGCTTTGCTTGCTTGTTTTTTAAAAAACAAAACAAAAAAACACCTGAGGGTGTGTAGAGAGCGTTTGCAGTAAGGACCAGCAAGGAAGCAGGGTATTGCATCATAAGGATGCTTTTTGTTGCACATAATCGAAGATGGCAGTAGGTTCCATGTGAACTCTGGGACAAGGTAGACTTCCTGATCTGGGGAAGGAGAGGAAGCAGCAGGTAGAAGCTGAAGGAGGCACAGCTGAGCTTTCCTTGCCAGGCTGTGGAATCCACCTGACCATGCATCATGCAATTAGATGTCTGAGTCAGAAGAACACAGAAATCTTCCTCAATGGTGATTATGTCCTATTTTGATTAATTTACTTTTGCTGGAAGAAGTCTCTAAGTAAGGTTTTGCAAGAAGTTTTTTTTTTTTTTTTTGTGGTACGTGGGCCTCTCACCGCTGTGGCCTCCCCCGTTGTGGAGCACAGGCTCCGGACGCGCAGGCTTAGCGGCCATGGCTCACGGGCCCAGCCGATCCGCGGCATGTGGGATCTTCCCGGACTGGGACACGAACCCGCATCCCTTGCATCGGCAGGCGGACTCTCAACCACTGCGCCACCAGGGAAGCCCTCTTATATCCATTTACTGGGTGAGGAAACTAAGGGACAGAAAAGTGAAATAATTTGTCCAAGTTCATGCAGTTGGTATGTGACAGAGTTGAGATTTGAACTCTGTTTAGTCTGACTTCAGGGTCCAGAAGCTTAACGGTTACACCACATGCTCCTCACACATCACCTACCCCTCTTCTCCCAGTTAAGTCTTATGTTAGTCTTTTCCACTCACATCCTTCAACTCCTCATTATGTCTTGCCTGGGTTATTGTGTAATTTGGTAACCAGTCTTCCAGCCTTCAGTAGAGCTTCTATCAGATTGGTGAGCCTTAATACTATTGGAGTTATTCTTGGGTAACTTGAATAATTGAGAGAGAGCTGATTTCAGTTCTCCCTAGCCCACATGCATGGTTTGACCGAGTTAAGCACTCTTTACTCCAGGCGTTTAAAGATGAAAAAGAGGCCTATCTGTTGGATTCAGAAATACACAAATGGGAAAATGTTGAATTGGTATTAATCATCATCTTCTTCTAGCATTCCCATTCTTTCATGTGTGATTCCAGGCTAAAAATCTTTTTGGTATATGTGTTCTTCCCTACAGACATGTTCATAGGTGGGATGGGCTTAAAGTTTCCTTCCAGTTGGCTTCACTGTGCAGGTTCCCATATTTCCTGTCCAGGGGAAGCAAGAGGAGTGGGTTTTGGTTTGGACCATCACCCCAGCAGGTTGCCAGTATATCCTTCACAGGAATCCCATTCTTTTCCCAGGGCCAGTTCCCATAGGTGGCTCCCTAACTTTAGATCCATTCTAAGAGTCCAAGACTAGTCTCTTACTGGATTATCTGTTCTGAAGCTGAACATTAGAAGGAAGTAAGTCTCTTCTTTTTCATTGGCTTATTTAACCCAGGACCCACACAGAGGAATCAGAAGATAGTCATATAGGGAGATAACTTTAGTGACGGATGATATAAAAACATTTCTCTGGCTAGGTCATGTTGACCTAAAATTTTAATCCATTGTGCGTTTCTAACCCCAAACATATTTACTCTCCGAATCTCACTAGGTCATTGTGACTTTGTTTTCTTTGCTCAGGGTGAGAAAAAAATATAATATTCTTTGTAGAAAATGCTCAAACCTAGTCTGTATTCCCAAACTTGCCTCTTATTTTCATCTCAACCCCCCACATTAATCATGTACAGGACTTTAAGAAATGTCCTATAAAATTACCTTGCTAAATTGAAAATTGGATTGTAATAGTCACAGCCAGTATTTATTGAGTGATTTCTTTGTGCCAGGCACTGTTCTCAGCACTTTGTGTGCAGTAACTCACACAAATTTTCACCACAGCCCTATGAGATGGGCGCTATTATTATCCCAAGTCTACAGATGAGGAAACTGAGGCACAGAATGGTAAAGTATCTCCGCAAATGACCAAAATGACAAGTGACAGAGCCAGGATTAGGTCAGAGCAGTCTGGCTTCGGAGGCCGTGCTCTTGCCCACTCTGCTAAATAAGTCCTATTGGTGATATGATAAAGTCAATCTTCCTTAGCACAGAACACATTCCTCTCTAGCTCCTTAAGTGTTAGATTTATCAGAACCAAACAGCTTATTGCTAATTACGTGTACCATGATAATCCACACTTATGTGCCTCTAAGCCTTCCTTCCTATTGGCTCTGCCTCCTCTCTGTTGTCCAGCTGGTGTCTCTCTGTCTCTCTCTGTCTCCCTCTCTGCCTCTCCCGCTCCCAACAAATTATTTCTATCCTGGGCTAGTTCTTTTGCTTCCTTTTTCTTTCTTTCTTTCCCATCCCCTTTCTCCACTCCTAAGAAAAGAGAAGTACACTCATCCCTGAGTATCGCAGGGGATTATTTCTGAACCGAAATCCATGGATACTCAAGTCCCTTATATAAAATAGCATAGTACAGTCAGCCCTCTATATCTGTGGGTTTCACATCGGTGGGTACAGAGAGCCAACTGTATTATTTTAGGGGTGTATGGTGTTTCCTTAAAAAGTGAAGATTGTGTTCAGTATCTAATAAAAAAGTAAGAATAGTGACTTAAAACCCAGTCACCTTGAATAATCCTTGAATAGCCTTCTCCAGCTATCCTTGAATATGATTTTGATTTTTAGAACCTAAACCATCCCTGGAATTATCTAATTATCTAATAATTTTCTAGTTATTTTATTTTAAGTAGAAGGAAACTCAGTCCCAGGGAAGTTGACTTGGCCAGGATCACACAGTTAATTCCAGCTTTTCTGATTCAGAAGAGTATTCTCTCCTCTGTACCTTTTAAGCCTAGTTGGAAAAGGGAGAGAAAATGGAAAATATTCTTCCGTTACTTCCTGTTCCACATTTTTTTTCTTATTCTGCCAGCAATTAGTTTTTCCCCTTTGGCCTAAGTTTGTGATATGTAAATGTCTGCTGCTCTTTTTTGAGAGGGTGCCAGGCAGACTCTCTTAGCTCTCTTCTTTCTTTTCCCCTAATCTTCCCCTCAGGCTAACCCTTTCTCTTGTCGTATCTCAAGTTCATGGCTCTGATTGCCCATAAGAAAACATCATGCACATCATCATCTTTATTAATCTCTGAAGTATTTAATAATACTAGTACAGAAATGCAGAAATCATGTGCTTGTCATATGGATGGCATGTGTACTTTCATTGCCCATGATTACAAAGAAAATGTTGCTCAAGGTTTTATTTGTGTGTACGTAGTAAATAGAACAGCTTGACCCTTTGAGGAAATAGAAATGTAGATTGAGTCGGTATCATGGATATGCTTCCTTTCTCATTAAGATTAAGCAGTAAAAGCATCTAACAAGCACCGTATGTGTGGACCAGAGTCCACAGACACGTACATGTGTATGTGGCCTCAACGAGAGGTACCATAGGTAAAGGTCACAGGAAAGAAAGCAGCTTCACAGACATCAAGGAAATAGCAGCTACTTACTGACAGCCAGACATTTCAAATAATATCATGGGTCCCAGAACCACTTCAAAGGCAACCGGCCAGGAAACAGACAAATCATGAATTTGAATACTTCTGAGATTCCGGCAATTCAAAAGCAGAGCCTTCAGATATTTGCATTGAGGTAGATTATGAGCAATTATTTTATTTCTCAAAATTGCTCAAAGCCTTTTGTGGAAACAGAAGACTAAGACCATTTTCTGCCTTTGAATGATGCCTGTATACTGTTAGAAATTTGAGGAATGTTTAAAGAAATAAATCCTGAAATCCTGAAAAATGTGTTTTGTGCCTAAAACTTAAGATTTTTCTTTCAAAAAGTAGTACTCTGTGAAATGTACTTTCTCTACCGGGTAAATGAGGATTGATCTTCTGGGTGTTTCTCAAACTGGTTGTACCATTTCAACTTGCAGAAGTGCATATGATTTTTTTTTTTTTTTTTAGGTTTGTGAAGCTCTACTTCAGGAGAAATATATAGGCAGGGAACAATTATTAATTTTGATGACTATACTGATTTTTGATCATTATAATTAAATATTTTTAAAACTAAGAAAAAACGTTATGTTTGGTACATAGCAAATGGAAGGCCTGCCTTTCACAATTTTTGATTTTTACGGACATGATCTTATGATCATATTTTCCTCATAAGTAAACTAAACAGTTGAGACCTTTAAAGTATAATTATTCAAAGTAGTAAAAACAAAACAATTAGATTGTGATTATTTCATTTCTTGGTCTTGATATTTCCAAAAATTGTTCCCAGGACTACTTATATTTAAACGAACAAAAATGTTTCTATTCCAAATCCATGAAAGTAGGCATCACTCTTTCAGAAAACAAGTCACCCCACTTTGCATCATTCATAACCTAGTACTTGGGAGTAGACTTTTGGTATAAACAGACATAATATCTAGCTGCAACCCCTCTACGATTGTGTAGAGGCTTTGCTTTTCTTTAGGCACATCCTTGCCCAGAAAACCTCCCACAGGGAGGCAGTATGGTCTAGAGAATAAAACGCCCATCTTACCTTCCTTCTAGCTTTGCCTCTGACTTCTATATTACCTCCAAAGCTTTAGTTATTTTTATACTCTACTTTTGCCATTCTAGTCACAAAGGCACCCTTTTCTTTTATGTAAAACTCAACTCTTCTGGTTAACTAGATTTTTCTTTTAATTAGAAATATGCTTGTATGAGAGATGAGGGAAAAATTCCTTATCCATGTTTAAATGAGTGATTGACAGAACCTCAATTAGGACCATGCCAGTAGTTACATAGCAGTTGATACTTTGTGCCATGTACCTTACTGCCCCTCAAACAGTCATAGCTCCCTACATCACAGGCTTATTACAGGTGAGTAAGGAACTCTGGACATTCTTTTGAGAGCCTACTAGTCTCCTGGCATTGTGTTGGATTCTGGGGATATGCAGGTGAAAGACATGGTTTCTGATTTCAAGGAGTTTGCAATATCAAAGTTCAGAAATACAGCTCTGAGGAAGAGAATGCAGCATGCTGCTAAAGTTGATTGTAGTGCTATGCTGGTCCAGAGAAGGAGTACTCGAGAAGGTGAGCAGGAAGAGAAGGCTGGAAGAGTCTTCTGGAGGCATGGAGAAAGCACGTGCAAAAGCACTGTGGTTTGAGTGTTGTGTACCTAGGGAAATGCGTACAGGTTAGTGCTGGTGCTGTGTGAGGGGTATAAGAGGTACTGTCTGGAAACACTGGAACTTTTTGTGAGGATAGTTGATAGTCATCAAAAGATTTTAGCAAGTGAAGGACATGATTATATTCACATTTTGGATAACTTGGCTGAATCCACAATGAGAGGGAGGGAGGAGAGCTGAGGTTGCTACGTAAACCATGTGGAAAATGATAAGGGCCCGAATGATGGCACTGGAGGTGAAGGTATAGAAAAAGGATCATAATCTAAAATATTTTTGAGGTAGAATCTGAAATGTCTTCCAATCTGAAATGTCTTCCAATGTGTGGTGAAGTGAGAGCGAGGAGTCTAGGTTGACTCTTCTTCAGTTTCTGGTTTTGGTGGTTGGGTGGAAGGAAGGTGGAGCCATGCAAGACATGATGCATATGTAAGAGGAGGTGGAGTTTGGGGGTAAAGAGCGAGAGTGAGGTGAGTCTGAGGTGTTGGAGCTTTGTGGACCCCCAACAATGCTTGTTCATTCTTTTCTCCTGTTTCTTTTCCCCGTGGAATATTTGTAGATGCCTAGTAGGCATTAGACATCTGAGTCTGGGCTGGAAATAAGTCTGCAGTTAATCAGCATTTAGATGGTAGTTACAGCTATGGAAATAGATGAAATTGCCCAGAGACATGTATCTAGAGTGAAAAGCAAAGGATCAATCTCTGGAGCAAATCAGTATCAAAAGGATAGAGAGCTGTGCCGTTATTAAAATATGTTGTTTTCCATGTTACATTTCTAACTATATTCCAAGTGGATAGAAGATCGGGTGTTTTGAATTTGACTTGAGAAACATTTCAAGAGTTTTGTGAAAATCAGTGAAAACAACTAGTTTCACTCTGTGGAGTCCAGTAGTGACATAATGTTGAGATCCTTTTTTATGGTAACAATACAAAGAAAAGGGCAACTAAAGTGCTGATTATTATTGGCTCTGAAAGTGTGCTTACTGATAAACCCAAATTGATGCATCTGAATTGATGCAACTCACAGAGTGTGGTTATGAGCTTTACGGCCGAGAATACATTTACTTGATATACTGTGAATACCTGGATGGATTCTCTACCATATCCAGGGAGATTAGATCGCGTTTTTGTTGTTGTTCTTCTGCTTTTATCCTTTGTTCAATTTAGTACTCTACACAGAAAAACTAGTCTTAAGACCTTTTTCCCCCTCTCCTGGTTGTCTTCATTTTCAAACCAAGAAGGTCATCTCTAGCCAAATTTTTCTCTGAAAGGCCTCCTTCTCTTCCCCCCTCCCCCAGAATAAAAAGCTATGGTCTAAGTATAAACACATACACTAGAAGGAACTACACATACCTGCTGGGTTTTCAAAAAATATTCATTTATTTATTTATTTGTTTGGCTGCACCGGGTCTTAGTTGCGGCAGGCGGGATCTTTCATTGCAGCATGTGGGATCCAGTTCCCTGACCAGGGACCGAACCTGGGCCCCCTGCATTGGGAGCACGGAGTCTTAACCACTGGACCACCAGGGAAGTCCCACCTGCTGGGTTTTTTGAGGTGTTTTGATGGTGGGCAATGGGACTCTGTGTGGCTATAAACTAGGCAGACAGCTGGGCCCTTAGAGAAGAGGAATGGGGGACAGAAGAGGCAGCTGGGCAGTGAGTAAGAAAGGTTCACTAATGCAAGTTAAATTGGAAATGGGATTTACTTAGTATATAGAAAAAAACAAAACAGTGATTATCAGCCTTGGGAAATGTAAACAGATTTTGTCCCTTTTTATTTTTATCCTTGAGATCAAATCAAGGAGCCTGCTGTGTGCACTCTTGGGTCCTCATGCTGTCTTCATACTGCCTTCTGAGCTGCCCCGGATTTGGTCAGTGTGAATCTCATGATGAGTCCTGGATACATGAAGACACCTCTCTGGCTTTCTTCTTTCTCTCCCTCTTTTCCCTATGGAAACACAATTTTCCACCTTACCTCCATCTCTAACCCCAAGTCATTCTGTGTCCAAGTAGGCATCCAGGTTGTTGACTCTTAGCTAATCTGAAAAACAAAGCTTGTGCTAAGATGTTCATGGCTAGGAACTAGAACTCCAGGGTTCTCTATGCATATCAAGAGAACAAGTTACTGGAGATAGCAGCCATCGAGACACAGTGAGTTCTATTGTCTTTCTTACCCAGTAGGATGACTTTATAGGTAGAGATGTCAGGGAAAGCGTTTAAAGCCTTGGCAGTAGGGTTATGTAGATAACTAACTGATGGATTTAAGCAAAAACTTGGATTTTTCTCAAGTCACCTTCCTATTTAGGAAATTAAATCAGAACTTCACAGACCAAGCCTGCTATGGGTCGAAACACAGGAAATTAAATGTAACCTATAAATGCATGTTGAGGAAATAAAGCTTAAGGAGTGAAGAGAGTAAGACCCACTGTAATAAGCTAACTCACTGTAGCAGTATTGCCCCAACCACACTAGCTTCCTTCTCTTCCTTATATACAGAACACACACCTGTTTCCTCAAAGCTTTCCACTTGCTGTTCTCTCAGCCTGGATGCTCTCTTTAGATACCTACATGCTTTGCTCCCTCATTTCCCTTCTCAGATCTGACCACGCTATGTAAAATAACATCACTCCCATCACTCTTTATCCCCAACTCTGTTTTTCTTCAGAGCACTTATATATTACGGAACAATACATATTTATTTGTTATTGTCTGTCTCTCTCACAAGCTCATTGAGGTCAGGGATTTGCCTACTGCTATATCCCTAGAGCCTAGTTCAGTGTTTGCTACACATTTTGAATAAATGATCGCATGGCGGAGATGAGCATTGAACCCAGGTTTTTGGAATTCTAATCCAGTTTTCTTTTCATGTGGTTTAGTTCTCATCTCATGAAGTCATTCTGTCCTCTTTTCTTGACCTCCACATAAACCCTTTACACCTACACAGGCATAAACGCACTTAATAATCACTTCTTAGGGGAATTGCCTTGGCTGGTGGTTTCCATTGTTTAGGCACAGGAGAAACAACTGGGAATGGTAAGACTGCAGATTTCCAGGCCTCAAGCCTGTGCTCTTGATTCAGTAGGCTTGAGATGGAGCCTGAGAAGCAGCATTTTAAACAACACTGTAGGAGATTTGGAAACTGGTGGTCATGTGACCATCTTTTAAGATCTACCTTTGTGACATCCGATTCCTTCAGGCTCTGTTAAACCCCTTCTTTTAGATTTTTACCATGGGCCAATTAGACCACAAACAATCAGCAAATTCTATGCTAATTCCACCATAAAATCCATTTAGCAGTGCTACTGCTCTGGGCCATAGGTAGGATAAAACAGAACAGAAGTGACTGGGGGGAGGAAAGGATGAAATCTAAATTGACAGTATGTCGACATGTGTGTCAGTATGTCTGAGGGCAACGTGGAGGTCGTAGCAAAGTCCCCTCAAGCCTGGAGCTGTTTCTATCTTCAACTCTATCTACTGAAGAATGGAGACATTTTGTAGATCCATAATCACCTTGGATTATATTTCTAGGATTGAGATGGTCATTTCAGTGGTTAACTGCGAGAGAGGAAGAATAGGAGAAGACATAGAGGGACAGTAAGAGAGGGGTTACAAAGTCTTCCATATCCTTGGCCATTTCTGGGGAGGGCATGGGGTTCTCAGGAAAGCAGGTAAATTGCTGACTTCAATGAAAGTCAACCTTTTATGGCTGTTATATAGATCAAGGGAGATCCTGGGTATAAAACACTTAGCAAAGTGCCTGGAAAATAATCATCACAGTAAATGATAGTTATTATTGTTATTAATACATGTGGTATGGTTATCTCCATGCTTCATTCTACCTCATGAATTTCCCAAATTTGTCTAGCTTATGGTGAAAAAAAAGGTTAGCATGTATGCAGTGTGTCAAGCTTTTCAAAAGCAACCAAACAACACTTACTTAAATGATGGTATACTTATTTTTATCAGCACTGTGATCCTTAAGTTCACTGTGTACTTCCAACCATTTTCCTAAAGACTTAAACTCAGTAAAGTCCAAAATATATTTGGCCAAATGCTTTTGTCCTTCATTTTTGAAGCTGAGTGCTTGGAAGAAAACTTATTCACATGCTATTAATTATTTGACACGTAATTAAGCACTTCCAAACAGTTCAAAAACATTTCCAAGATTTATTTTCCTTGAGAAATTGGAGTTGCCTTTGGTTTTGTTTTGGATGGAAACACTAACCATGTGAGCTCTCTTTAGGCAGGAACAACTCTTTGCTTACCCATGTGTTCACAGTAATTAGCACAGGGCCTGACAAATAATAGGTGCTCACTGTTTATTGAACGAATGAACCATCAGGTGACCCTAATTTTGTGATCCCAGTAAGTATTTGCATTCAAGAGTCTCAACTGGAGTGTTTTCATCCTAAAGAAGCTCTATGTAATCATAATCGGTCTATTAGTTTCCTAGGACTGCTGTAACAAACTGTCACAAAGTGGGTGGCTTAAAACAGCAGGAATTTATTCGCTCACAGTTCTGGAGGCCAGAAGTCCAAAATCAAGGTGTTGGCAGGGCTGTGTCCATTCTGAAGGCTCTAGGAGAGAATTCTTTCTTGCCCCTCCAGCTTTTCATGACTCCAGGCATTTCTTGGCTTGTGACTGCATAGCTCTAATCTTTGCCTCCCTCTTCACAGGGTCTTGTTCTTTGTGTGTCTTCTATCTCTTATAAGGAAACTTGCCATTGGACTTAGAGCTCACCTGGATAATCTCAGATGATCTCATCTTGAAATCCGTAACTTGATTACATCTGCAAAGTTGCTTTTTCCAAATGAAATCAAATTCACAGATTCTGGGACATGGACATATCTTTTAGGGCAGGGGTCCCCAACCCCCGGGGCCACGGGTTGGTACTGGTCTGTGGCCTGTTAGGAACTGGGTGGCACAGCAGGAGGTGAGCAGCAGGTGAGTGAGAGAAGCTTCATCTGTATTTACAGCCGGTCCCCATCGCTCGCATTACTGCCTGAGCTCTGCCTCCTGTCAGATCAGTGGTGGTATTAGATTCTCATAAGAGCACGAACCCTACTGTGAACTGCACATACGAGGGATCTAGGTTGTGCTCTTCTTATGAGAATCTAATACCTGATGATCTGAGGTGGAGCTGAGGTGATGATGCTAGTGCTGGGGAGCGGCTGCAAATACAGATTATCATTAGCAGAGAGGTTTGACTGCAAAGACACCATAATAAATCAATTTCTTGCAGACTCATCAAAATCATATCAGTGAGTGGCAAGTGAATACAAGCTCAGGGCTCCCACTGATTCTGCATTATGGTGAGTTGTATAATTATTTCATTATATATTACAATGTAATAATAATAGAAATAAAGTGCACAATAAATGTAATGCACTTGAGTCATCCCATAACCATCCACCCCCTCCCCGGTCTGTGGAAAAATTGTCTTCCATGAAACCAGTCCCTGGTGCCAAAAAGGTTGGGGACTGCTGTTTTAGAGGGCCACCATTCAACCAATACAATGAGTTAATGGAAATTTTTGACATTTATAGTGGGGTTATCTTTCCCCTGATGTTTTTCTCACTATATCACTGTATATAGATTTTTGAAGTTTTTGTAGCTGAGCAGGTTGGGGACATGGTTTTTGTTTTGGCCTAATTAAGGATAGAAAATTGGGGGGAAAAATCAGCATTTCACCTACAGGTGGGAAAAATACGGTGAATGTTGGTAACTGGTGGATAGAGAGAGGAAGTAAGTGCTCTAAGAAGTAATGTTACACCCAACCTGATGAGGTCTGCATGATATATTAGGGATGGGTATTTGAAACATAGTGATTTGAGTGATAACAAATGTAAAAGAATAGTGGTTATGGTGGTATAAGAGGGTCATTTTATAAATATCTCAGCGTTTTACCCTTTGAGAGGGAAAGTAGTTTGTGTAGAGAATTGACAAGTCATAGAGACAAGGCCAGAGACTCTTGGGATCAACAGTTTGAAATGAAAGTCCTAAGAAGAATTCTGATCAGGAAAGAGACCTGGGGTAGATGTGGCTGATACACTGAAACCATCTGCATTCGATTTGGCGGTAGTAAAATGCAGTTGTAGAATGTATATTATCAAAAGAAATAGTACATCAGTGGTAAATTATTCCAACGTTAAACAAAGAACCAGTGAGAACACTTTCAGAATTATTGTAATTCTGGTCAGCATTTTATTGAGAGGAAATTTTGGAAATTGAAAATGGTTAACAGGTGGCAACTGCAGTAATTTTTTTTTTTTTTAGCCTAGTGAGGATAAAATTTTTGCTAAAAAATGAGCCAGTATTGTTTAAGTGAAAGAATTCTTGAGAGAAGGGAGATGTCATGGAGTAAAAAATATCCTGAGAGGAGAAGAGTACACTGAATAGGTTAGAAATAGAACTTTAGCACCACAGAAGAGCTTGATGAATAAAACACTTGGTGAAGAACCCAGTAGTAATTGGAACAGAGTTCCTTTTGTTCTAAGGCTTAATCGCTGAAGTGGGATTTTAATGCATGGCCTTTTATAAAAAATGAAATAACTAAAATTTATAACATCCAGTGGTGGACAGGTCATACAAAAATGTATTTGTAAAAATGGAAAGCACCTGCAACTTTGAGGGTTAAGAAAAACTGAATTTATATTTGATATCTCAAGGGAAAATTGTAAATCTATCTTTTCCTGTTACTGGAAATTTCTTTTGGTGAATTCATTATCAAACTCAGGCAGTGGAAGTCAAATAGTAAGGATATTATTGAAGATATTGGGGATTTATGCAGAAATGAAGGTGTATACTTGTCATCTGAATGTCCTTTTCTATATGCAAATAAAATAGATTCTTCCCATTTAATTTATGTCATCTCAAAATGGCTGAGATAATGATATTCCTATAGCTTCAGTTTCTGCTTATGCCATTCAGATTCCCTTTTCTTTTGGTCTTATGTAACCGGTATTCCCTCTCCCCATTTTCTCACCTCTGGCTATATAGGCACAGGGGTATCCACCCTTTTCTCCATTCTGACAGCATCTACATTGTAGGTCAAATTGTCCCAAGTATTTTTTTCTAAGTTTGTTTGGAATTTAATATTAAAAAGAAATAAATGTTATATACGGTACATATAATTCAAGAAACCCATCCTTGATTGCTAAAAAATATAATCATCCCATCAATTCAATGACTTGTTTTTTTCAGTTTTAATTCACAGGGTGAGAATGAGTTGCTGATTATGTCCCCATGGAGGCTAAATCAACCCGTCCATCTAATGTTCTCTTCTCTCTCAAATATCCTGCCACTTATTTTCTGATGTATAAATAAATCTTGAAGATTTATTTTTGAATTTTCAAACTCCCAGAGCAATGGTCCACTATAAGGGCACCATGGAGGTTTGGGATAGTACATGATAATTGAGAAATAGAAAAAAAGGAATGTATTTGCATGTTTTTATGTTAAAAAAAATCAAGAAGGAAATTAAGTTTTACTAATATTCTATTGTCTAGGTAGGTAGCACATAATATATACTTTACAAATAAATATACGTATTATATGTATGTATTTCAGAAAATCCCATTGGTATTTTAAAACATTTTTTTCTTTGTTTTTTAGCATTAAACTTTAGCCTTCAAAATAATTTTTTAAAATAAGAGACTTATTCAATAATACCTCAGAACTTTGAACTTAGGTTCCTCTGACATGCATTTTTCTTTCTGAAGGTCTTCCCTTTGTGACATATAAGCAAGCATACTACATTTCTGGGTCTCCGAAGCTCTGTCAGAATTTCTTCCTGCTGCAGTACCTGGGCCGTGAGCAGCAGTGCCTGAAAGCCTTATAAAGGGACCGCTGCAACATTGCTGGTCCTAACAGGCTGAAACAATGACTGTTTTTCACTTTTACGTGGTCTGTTATATTCCTTTCTCTCTCCTTTATGTTTTTTTCCCCCTGCCTAATTACTACATTAAATCACAGAATCATTTGAAATTTCCTTTTTGAGTACTGTGGTCCAGCCTAGCTCAAATCCAGTAATCTTGACAAATCTTAGTTTTAGCAGGAGGTTCCAGGGCTGTGGAGTTTTTCTGGGGTTCCTAGAGCTTCAGGTGGCAACATATGAGGAGGTCAGCTTCAGCATAGGTGTGTTCTCTTCCCTGCTCAATGTCACTGGTAGTTCTGCTATTGCGGTTTGTCTTCTGCAACAGTTAGTCTCTGCTTACAATATACATTTTAGATTTTTATCCCACTGAAAATAAGACTTATAGCAGTAAGTGTGGTGATACGGTCACAGTGTTAGAATTTTTTTCTTACTGTCTTTTCTGCATTTATGACTTTCTTCTTAGTCTTTCTTAGAGAAAGAAATCCCTTTTTCTAAAATGTTTGAATACTCAATTTGTCCTTACTTCAATTAAGAATAAATATTGAGCATATACTATATTCCAGGCATTGTGCTAAGGCATAGAGCATGGTACACTCATTAAACAGACCTACTCTTTCCCCCTCAAGGAATTTATAGTCTATCAAGCAATTCAGACAATAAAGAAGTCATTGCATACGTAATGAATGCTGTAAAAGAAGAACTAAAAGGTGCTACGAGAATGCCTTTTTTTTTTTTAAAAGACACTCTTCAATCAGATTTCCAGCAGAATGAGATCAAGAAGCCCTCTGGGTCCTATTTTTCCTGCTCTCCTTCAGCCCACATGCTGCTACTTTCAAGACCTAGATAAGGAGGACGATGAAAGCACTGCTCACTTTCCTGCGTTTCTTTGAATGTGATTTGTATCCAGTTATAAAAGTGGGATCAATTTTAGATTATTTTAAAGCAGTTTTTGTGGATGTAGCTAGTTGTTTTCCCTGGGAATGTGGGAACTTTTGATGACTTTCCTCAAAAGTTTCATTGATCCAGTCTCCTTTTACCCATTGTCTTAGGCCAAGTACGGTGATGAATGGAAGGAGACTGGGATGTGGAACTCCTAGATATGACCTTGCATTTTAGCAAACAAATAAAAAGTTAAAATTTGACAGTATCTAGAACTACACAGTGTTTACAGTTGTATTTAAAGCGAACTATTTCTCAGGTATTCTTAAGATGTGTAATGATCTGCCTGTACTCTTCCTTTATGCATGGATCAGTTAGCTTATATAATCAATTTGGATGACTTGAGAGCTCTTACAATAGAATTTCTTCATTTTAACTCACTTCATTACACACACACACACACACACACACACACACACACACACACACCTAACCCCTACCCCACACTTCCCTGTGTCAGTGCTCAGAGAAAAGGCCACTTGAGGACTACAACAAGAAGGCAGCCGTCTATAAGCCAGGAACCAAACCCTGCTGGAATCTGATCTTGGACTTTCTACCTGCAGAACTGCGAGAAAATAAATTTCTGTTGTTTAAGCCACCCAGTTTATGGCAATCTGAGTAGACTAAGACAGGCTTTTTTTTTTAAGTGAATCATATGTGTTTTTTTAAAAAATTCCATCGGTATTTTTATTTATTTGTTGGCTGCGTTGGGTCTTCGTTGCCACGCGTGGGCTTTCTCTAGTTGCCGTGAGCGGGGGCTACTCTTCGTTGCGGTGCACGGGCTTCTCATTGCAGTGGCTTCTCTTGTTGTGGAGCACGGGCTCTAGGCGCGTGGGCTTCAGTAGTTGTGGCATGTGGGCTCAGTCGTTGCGGCTCGTGAGCTCTAGAGCGCAGGCTCAGTAGTTGTGGCACACAGGCTTAGTTTCTTCGCGGCATGTGGGATCTTCCCAGACCAGGGCTCGAACCTGTGTCCCCTGCATTGGCAGACGGATTCTTAACCATTGCACCACCAGGGAAGTCCCAAGACAGGCTTTAAGACTAAAAGATCACTATAAGACTTTCAGATTTTGTTTGAAGCAAATGGGAAAAATTACTCTTGCTATAATTATTGTCAGGTGAGGTTCCCAAGGTAGAAAGAGACAGGAGGTTGCCCTCAGACATGGAAGAAACAGAAGTGAGGGGAAGCGTGAAAATCCTCAAAAAAGGCTTCATATTTATGGTCTCAAGATATATTCTCCTTATCTTTTAATACCAAGTCATTAAGTCTCAAGGATTAAGTGGCAATGTGGTGATGGAAGAGCAATGATGGTAAAGTGGCATGAGCAGCATGAAGGCAGCATGTACTGAACAAGGAGCTGTCCCCTCACATCAAGGTAGCCTTTGGTGAGCCCTGCTCTCTGGCCAATTGAAAATTAGAATTCTAGACCTCAGATTCAACCTCATTAATTCCTGCTTCTTGAACGATGATGTCAATGGTTGAGCTCTCTGAATGTTCACAGTGATTGAGGTCCCAGCCTGGCCCCAGCTCGCATCTGGTATTCCTCTCTAAGGTGGTCAGGAACTACAAGATCAGAAAAAAGAAAGTAGTTTCAAAGCTCAGTTCTTTTCTGTTTTTTTGTTTTGGAATTTAACGACATATGTGGGAGAGATCTCACAACCACCCACCTTGCAAAAGACTTAGAAAACTTAAACAGAAAAGAACCACAGTTTTTACACTATTCTTCAAAGGCAAATGGGTACGTGTGTGAGTGTGTGTGTGCATGCACACATGCAAGGGATCCACTTATTACTGATTTTAAGGGATCCACTTATACTGATTCAGTTGTAGAAATTTAAAATTTCATGCTTTTAGATTATATTTTATGAATCACATCAAAATATCTAACAGGAACTAGTGGTTTTAAAAGTATTCCTCATAAAACACAAATGTGCAGGCATGAAAAGAATCATTTGGCTTCTGATATGATATGCCAGATGATTTCTTCAGGTGAACAAGAATGGACATCTGAGTGAGACTCAGAAGAGGCCAGAGTCTGTGGAAGGATTGCTTTGACTCTCAAACACTGCACAGACCTGTCTTCACATTGGAGATCTAAAACAGTACATGAAAGCAGAGACACAGGTGTTGACCAGGCCCATGAACCAAGCCCGCTTTGTTTGTATTGCACACAGTGACCTCTTCTCCTGGGAGATCAGATTGCAAATGGAAACTGGGAACAGCACTTGGGAAACTAACAAGTGCTGATCTCTAGGTGATGCCCTTTTCTTTTTGGACATGAGCTTGCTGCATTTCATGAGAACATCTTATCAGTGAGTCAAAGACGTTCCAAGTCTCTTTCTTGCATTGGTGCCCTGACTTGTGTACTTAAATAAAACCCAGCAAATGAAAGCACTCTAAAGCAATTAAATATGCATCTCATTTTAGGAAATTCTTGTCACATTCTAGTCACATTTTGATGATTCTATCTGATGTTACTTTTGTCCTGTAAGTCACCACTTTATTCATCTTGGGGAAACCATACTATAGCCTAGGATCTTCTTCAGAACTGCCTTGAAATCAGAAGCATCCAGATAAGGTGAACATGAACAAGGGTACCCCGTTTGGAGCTGGTAGTTTCACTTCCTTTTGCTTCACTCTATCTATGTCACGAAAGTGGAAAGTAGTTACTTGACATACACATATTCAAATCAAAACACTGGATTTCTTTCTCTGGAAGAATTGCCCTAAGAAAGAGAACCTTTGGGCATAGATCAAGCTGCTGCCCTGAAGGAACAAAACTGAAGACCAGTGAGAGGTTAGCACCAGTGAAAAGATTCTCGCCATCTGCTAAATACGCTATTCCATCGTGGTGATTTAAGAAACCAAGAATGTCCTTAAAATCTGCTTTGGAAATCTTTTCCTTTCAAATCCTCTTAGCAACCGACATGTATGACAGTGCAATGTGACTACAAAAACTCATGTATCCAGGTGAGAGAGAAACTTGTAACACAGTTCAGTCCTAGAGGCTGAAATCACTTGAGTCTCAGGAGAGAGGTTGTGAGGGTAGAAGCTCATCCAGGTTTTTTGTGGAAGGCTAACAGTGCCCCCAGTCTGCCTCCCTTCATTGTTTTTCGTTGAAAGATGTTCCTTGAGAAGTGGAGGTGACTGGACTTAATGTTGGTGGGAGCTTGGCATATGGAAAGCTGTCTCTGGCAGGAGAAAGAGCCAGCAGCAATCAGGTTTCATTCTTGCTATAAAATGCAGCAATATGACACACACATGGTTTAGTGAGCTGAAGAGGTTGTGATAGTAATCTCCATGAGTACTTTTCCAAACATTCCAAGCTACTTCAGGTAAATTCCATCCCCTCTTCTTTGATGTTTGTTTTGGTGATCTCACAGGAAACCAGTCTCGGGGGATTTTTCTAGAGGCCAAATTGATATTTCAACAGGGTTGAAATAGAATCTCATCTACCAGGGTAAAAATGTCTTCCTTACACGTTCAGGTCCCTTCTGTAGAGACCTGAGCTTTGAGAAGAATGGAGCAGGGGACTCACCTAGCCAGGATTTGCCTACTTATGGAAGCTGCTAAAGCAATCCATCTTTAATTCAGAGATTCCTGTGTACACTGAAAATGTCAACACATTAATCTTCTCACCGCCCTTAAATGATGATTCTATCTCTTTTCCACACATGAACAGAGTAGTAGCCAAAATAGAGAGCTTATATGCTTTGCGTGGTACTGCAAAAAATGCTTAAGTTTGACATTTGGGCCCCAAGCAAAATTTAAAATAAGTATTCTTTCAATTCTCAACATCACCCCATTCTATTTAATCCCACCTACCCCCCCCAAAAGTCTACCTCCCAATCTCTTTACAACTGTAATTTCAGATTATTTGGGAAGTAGACTTCAGAAAGTGAACATCTCTCTTAGAGGTGGAATAAAGGATCAAGACAAGAACTCAGGCTCTCCCTCGATCTCTGAGAAGGATGAAACTGCAAACATAAGTTGCTGGAGAGAATACAAATATCACCCAGGCTGGGGAGCAGTGATCTGGACTGTGGTGGCTGGAAACAAGGAAAGTTCGGAAAGGGAAAAGCTGTGGGTGGAAGTTGCATTTCTTTTGTTCTCTAAGATGTTCTTAGGCAAGAGGAGATGAAGGGCAGGGGCACAGGAAGTGGGTTCTTGTAGTAGAGTGGAGCAGTGAAGATGTTACGACTAGGAAGAATTTTAGGTGCCCCAGTGGTGGTGGTTTGTGCTGGCAATGGCCGTGCTGGCAGGGATGGCCGTGGAGGAAGAGGACCACAAAGGTGAGGCGGTGCCTGTAGCTGCTCAGCACAATGCTGGGCACATAGTCTGCTGGATGGTTTGTACCGTGAAGGCAAGGAAAATGTAACCTGAGGCTTACATTGTAGAAACAAGTCACAGCGTCACAGTTCTCTACTTTCAAGCTTGTGCAATATAAATGGAAGGCAATATATTCCTAGCTTTTGAGAAAATCTCAAAATCTTGACAGTCTCTTGGTAGAGCCAAAGAGAGACAATTGGTAGAGTTACTCTGTACCAAGTAAGGAACAAGAATTTGCAAAGCTCCCCCTCCCTCTTGTTTTTTCCTATTAGATTCAATGTGTTATTTGAATTTCATTGCATAATTAACCATGCATTTCCACATATTCTTATTTAATCCTCATAAAAATCCTGTGACATAGGTTTACCATTATTTTTATTTCACAGATGAATGAGGTTCGGAGAATTGCAAGTGAGTTACCTAAGATCAGCAAGTGCTGGACTCAGTCCCTCCAGCCACCGTGCTGTATGCCAAAGTCCTGGCGACTGTTCTAGTACCTTTCATCAGCCACCATATTACCCTCTACTGCTGCCCAAAAGTTAGAACTGTTTTCAGAGCTGCTTGAACATTGGTGCCCTGAACCTTATTCTGAGCTTAGATGACAAAATGACAGATTTGTAAATTTAGCACTGCAGAGTTTTGAATCAAGTCATATGGAAAACTCAACAGACAATATTCTTGCTCCACAAATGTACTTGAAGTTTTTTCACAAGTACATATTTTGGTCATTAAATGCCATTAAGAGAAACTGGACTTGCTGAAATGTAAGGTGGGGCGCATTTGGTAGACAACGTCTTATGGAATAGTTTCACATGGATGTTATTTTAGAAAAAGCAAGAGGCAAGTAAAATGGAAAGAAAAACGAGGGGTTCACACATTTTTAACTTGTGAAATAGATTGCATTAAATTGATACAGCTTTTAAGTTCGACTGTATTTGGCAACGTTTGGAACTTAAAATCTCTTAGAGAACGTGACTGTAAGTGGGGGCTCCTTTAAATGTATGGAGAATCAGCAGTCTTAGATTAACAGACACTCGGGAAAGCTTGTTCTCTCAATAATGGGGGTGTTTAATACACATCAGTCTTTGCTCTGCACAGCACTCACTTTTTCCCAGAGCAAAGCAGTTTATCGCACGGGCCAGAATCTGCTAGAATTTCAGCCTGCCATTCTGGACACTGGCGAGGTCCTGACCATATGTACAAAAATAAAGATCAAAGAGCTAATAAGTAGCGGTCAACATGCCTCTAGTCAGTACAAAAGAAGAAAAACAGGGCAGCAGCCTTCTTTTCAGCGACTGTGCTAGAAGGAGCCCCAAATCACTACCACACCAGGAACTGCAAGTAATGCTGGGAACAGAGGCTATAACACATGCAATATGTCTGTTTCAAAACACAAACAGCAAAAAAAAAAAAAACCCAAAAAAATACACCCTAAATAAAATCAGTGTTCTTCATCACACCCTAAGCAACACTTTAGCAACATTTTATTTATTTTTCAGTTTTTATACTAAGCTTAAAGAGCTTTCACAGATTGTTTATTTTGAACTCATGCAAATGGGGCAAATCATTGGCGCTCTAAGACATAGAGAGCCACAGGACTTTGGTCCACCTTGTTTCATAGGAACAGAAAGAGTGTTGACAATTAAACACAATATTTTATTTTCTGGGTCCCACTCTTAACATCTGCCTGAAGTCTGCCACCTATATATAACTAGATGCATAGCTTCTTTGTGCTGCTCTGTCACTCTCATAATCGGGCCTCTAGGGAGTGATGACTGAATGCCAAAGAACAGGCTATCCAAATCCATCATTTTCTTGGTCTCTCTTGTGCTTTCTGAGAATACAACTGAGAGTGAGTGATTACAAAGGAGCACCACAATGATGTAATAACTGACGTGACAAGGAGCTAGCAGTGGAAAAGTTAAACAGGACAGAGTATGAGTTGGGCAGAATGTAAAACTGCATTTGGTTACTCTGATAAGATTCCTCAGCTGCCCAGTCTTGAAGGACCAATATTAAAAACAGTTAGAAGAGTGATTTGGGGGTTACTGGAGAAGAAATAGGGCAAGAGGGGCAGATTTTCATGCATGTGTGGATCTGGAGTCAATTTGACAGGCAGAAAAGGTGGTGAGCACCAGAGCTCTCTGCCCACCCACCTTGATTTGGAAGGAAGTCAGGGAGCTATATGGTTTTGTGAAATTTCTCAAGGGTCCTTGGAGATAATAGGTCTTTTAGGAATAGTGACTTGTTACAGATGTGTGCTTCTATTCCACAACTGTCCACAAGAACTTAGCATCACAGAGGAAAGGATCGTAACAAACTCATACCAAATTGCGGCTTGTAGGCTTTTAGGGGAAGAGCTGCAGCCATTGACGCATTTATTAATTCATTTCCCTTTACTGATCTCTTGATAAGTGAAGGCACTGAATCTGGTTTTGGGAGGATAAAGACAGCCCAGACACCTTCTTGTCTCTGCTTACTAGATAGTGTCAGCCTGAGGCCACCTTCTCCTGTGAGACACACTCATAGTTCTTTCCACCAGGTTCTAGTAGCAACTCTTCTCTAGATGCTGCAGTTTCATGCACCTCCACTCCATCACATAGACTCTCTACCTCTTGAAAAATGAGGGATGAGAAAATAAGGCCTCATAGGTGCTAGCTCAGTAAAACCACCAATTTCCAAAACACAAATTCATATCCCCAGAAACTTTTTAAGGATTCACATGCAGCAGTGTGGAGAGGGGAAGAGCGTTAATTAGTGACCTCTGATATTGAGGCCTAGACGCAGGTATTTTTTTTTCCAGAAGGGTGGTGACAGTGGGAATAATTTTATTCTCTTGTTCTTGGGGTTCTTAGTCTATAAAATACCTATCACTGGCTCCTGAATTAGAGAGGTCACAAAAGTCCCCCCAAAATAGCAAAATGACAGATCTTGAGGGGCTCCAAATTCACTGAAGGTGATAAATGGAATGTTCATTCCACCTTTAGAATTGAAATTTGTGTCAGGAAAGCATGCATACCCACATTTAAGATGATCGACCAATGTTTTCTGAGATACTGGCTAAAAGTTTGTTGTTTGTTGGTGGAATACCTCACTCTTCTTGTTAGTTTATCCTAATTCTAGTCTCCATCTCTTGGCTTACCAGGCCCTTCCCACCTGGGATGCCCTAACGTGTTCTCCTTCTGCATGTCTCAGCACTGCTCCCCCAGGATAGCTCCCCAAGGCCCTTTTACTGTATGCACATTGGTCTCTCCCCTCTCTGAGCTTCTGGAACCGTGCTGCCCATTATGGCAGCCACTGGCCACATGTGGTCACTGGATATGTGAAATATAGCACATTCACATTAAGATACGCTGTACGTGTAAATACACACCGGATTTTGAAGACTTACTACAAAAAAAGAATGTAAAATGTCTAGATTATTTTTCATTGATTACAGGTTGAAACGATCCTATTTTGAATCTATTGGCTTAAATAATATATATTAAATTAATTCCATCTATGCCTTCTTTTTAAAGTGTGGCTACTAGAAAATTTAAAATAACATATGTGGCTTACATTGCAGGCTATTAGATGGTACTGTCCTAGAGGACTTGGAGTCTGAAATAATGTACCATTGAATTATTTTTTGGTCAGGAGTCAGGATTCTGGGGTTGTAACAGAAACCACTCACATTTGGTCATGCCCATATAAGGGATTTATTGTGAAAACATGGAGATAGAAGAACGAGTCGCAGTCAGGCCTTATGAGAACAGAAACAAAATGGGAAAACGTCAAGGACCCAGGCAGCTGCCCTCTCTCTGTCTTTCTCTCTCCCCCACATCTTTCCCTCCCTCCCTCCCTCCCTTTCTCCCTTTCCTTTTATGGTTTTTGATCTCTGCTTCTACCTGCATATCTGCTCTGTCCTCTGCTGTATAAACAAGCTTGTTCATGGATTCTATTTCTCCATTATTGCAGTTTGCAGGGGCTTTTGCCTATGATGGTGCAAACTTGGGATCTGATTCTCCATGACCTTTTAGTTCATCTCCTCACAGCTGGCTGGCTTGGGCTTATCAGAATCTCAGTTGCAAAATTGCAGGGGAACGGGATTGACCCCATTTTTTTCAGATTTCTCTGTGACTCTTGGGGGATATGGTCACCGGGATAGGGATAGAACATTCTGGGACCATGGATAAGGTTAAACTAGAAGTAGTTGAGTAAGACTGATAAATTGAAATATTGGACATTTATGTATTTCCTGGCATTGTTTGTTTACTCCTTTGATGATATAGGCAAAATGGGAGATAACCAATCCTTCTCCTTCTACTGGATCATTTCCATCAGCAAACAATCCTGCTCTAATCTCTTCTCTTTAACCAACTAGTCTTGTCATTGCCCTTTTCACCCTGCTGTAACTCAGACTTGGATATTATCTTCAAGAGACTTCTGTTTGATTCAATTCAACAAACATTTATTACACTTCTGTTGGTTGCATGGCATTGTGGAGGATGCTGGGGGTATCTGAGGGTATTAGAACAAAGCAGATGAGAGCCCCCAAGGGACCCATTCAGGAAAGCTCTGACTCCAAGGACAAATACACACTGTCTTCTTCACATGGTGCAGGAAGTTCTGTAGATTTTCAAATAAGCCTGTTTCATTTTGCTGTGTTCTAAGTTTTTGGTTGATTCTTAGAAATAGTTATGGTTTTGTCTTTTCATTTCAAGTATTTATAACTTTATTCTTTTTTTCTGGCTTATTCCATTGATAACAAATCAATATGGACTTAAATATTAGTGGAATCATGGCATCCTTGCCTTATTTCTGTCTTTATTGAGATGTTTGTTATAGGCTGTTGGTATATACCCTTTACAAAGTTAAGAGTTGTTCCCTTTTGTTGTAACTGTGGATTACATTATTAAATTTTCCAGTGAATGTTCCCTGCTTCCTTGCATTAAAACTATTTTTTCATAATGTATTATTCTTTTGAAATTGGTCAGTATTTATTATTTTTCATCTAGGTTTGTAAGTGAAATTTTACTTTTCATGTTTGATGCTGGTTTTGTTATGTATTACAGAGATGAACAGAGATCTGTGGAAGATAACCGAAGTGTGTACTGGGAAATAATGTGTGTGTGTACATCTCTGTCTCTAGGGGAGGTGGATTTAAAGAGGTTGGGGAGAAAGGTTGGAATTTGTATTCTGGAGGGTTTTAAACACATTTTAAGGAAGTTTATTCTTTGTTCTGTGAGGAAGTTATTAGGGTTTATGTACAACAGAGGCATAATTTGATTTGTGCTTTGCAAATTGGAGATGATAAAAGTATTGCCTTAGGCAGAGAGATTGAATATGAAAAATACAAAAAAGAGCAATTGGATTTAGAGCCACTGGATATCATGACCTTTTAAGAGAACAGTATGAGAAGAGGGTCATGGGCATGAGAATGAACAAGACAGCTATTAAGTCATTAGGAAATTTTGAAAAGAAGCTTCACAAAACATGTCTCATAGCATTGCGAGAACAATAGCCACACTGTTCAAGAAGTGTTGCTTTCCTAGGTAGACACTGATAAAAATCTAGCTATAAAGAAAATGGAGGTGCTTATTAAGCGGGATTGTACTGAATTTTACTGACATGTAGTAAAATGTGGAGGAGGGTTACAAATATAATTTGTCCATCAAATGTCATCACACAGCAAGAAAGTAGATTTCTTTTCACTCTATACAAACGATTGATGCACCTGTGACTTATCACTAGAGTGAGGCCAAGGACATAAGCCTAAGGTCATCGATTACAGAGAAGTACTCCTCAAGGACCTACTATATAGCACAGGGAACTGTACTCAATATTTTGTGATAACCTATAAGGGAAAAGAATCTGAAAAAAAATAGATATATATGTATAATTGAATCGATTGCTGTACACCTGAAACTAACACAACATTGTAAATCAACTATACTTCAATTAAAAAAAAAAGTTTCAAAATGCAAAAGGGGAAAAAAAGAGAAGTACTTCCTTACTTCCCTCGGGGGTGGTTTGTTTGCTCTGTACGGTTGCATTCCTTAAAAGCCTTTTTTTATGAACTATAACAGATAAAGTATACAAAACAAATGCATATCTCAATCATCACAAAGTGTAAACTTGTGTAACATTCATTTTGAACAAGAAGTAGAACATTGTCAGCACCTCAGAAGTTCTCCCTCCACCCAATTACTATCCTGTTTCTGCCCCAAAGGGGACCACTATCCTTCCTTTTATGGGAATCATTTCTTTGATTTTAGTTGTAGTATGTTAAATGCATTTCTAAACAATACAGTTAATTTTCCCTTCTTTGAACTTTACTTAAGTGGAAATATACATTATATATTATTTTGTATCTGGCTTCTTTCACTAAATATTACATTTTAAAGATTACTCCACATTGTTGAGTGTAGTTGTATGTTGTTTACCATAGTATTACATTTATGAACATACCAAAATCTGTCGTTCATTCTATAGTTGATGGACATAGTGATGCTGTGATCCTTGTCTCTTGGATCGCGTATGCATGCACTTCGGGTTAGGTAGGAGTAAAATCAGCCTGTGGAGGATGCATATTTTCAACTGTGGTAGTTGATAAATGTTTTTTCAAGGCAGTTGAACTACCTTCCCAAGAGCACCATAAAAGAGTTTCTGTTGATCTGCATGCTTGCCAAAACTTGCAATTGTCAATTGTCTAGATTTTAGCCACGTGGAGGCTGTGCAGTGATAGCTCATGTCATTTTAGGTTTC
Organism: Lagenorhynchus albirostris; assembly: GCF_949774975.1. Classification (NCBI taxonomy): domain Eukaryota; kingdom Metazoa; phylum Chordata; class Mammalia; order Artiodactyla; family Delphinidae; genus Lagenorhynchus; species Lagenorhynchus albirostris. The sequence goes on along the minus strand of NC_083098.1, from coordinate 116,401,430 downwards.
ATTTTCCTGATTATGATGAAGTTGTGCATCTGTTTACATGGTTATTGGCTGTTTGAATATCCTCTTTCCAAAAATATCTGTTCAGTTCTCTTGCCTATTTTTCTGTTGTGTTGTCTGTCTATGTCTTTTTCCCATTAGTTTCAAGGAATTCCTTTTATATTAACTTACTAGCTGTTTGTTGTATATGTTAAAAACATATATTTTTTCACCCCGTGGTTAACCTTTTAATTGCTTAGGGTTGTATTTTAATAAATAAATATTCTTAATTTTAGTGTTAATATGGGCCAGTATATCAATCTTTACAATTAGTGATTTTTTGTTTTGTATTTTATTTTGTGTATTTTATTTTTCCAGCTTTATTGAGATATAATTCATGCATAACATTATGTAAGTTTAAGGTGTACAATGTGTTGATTTGATGAATTTATGTTTTGTGAAATGATTACCACAAAAGCATTAGCTAACACCTCCATCTCATCACATAATTACCATTTTTTGTGATGAGAACATTTAAGATCTACTCTTTTAGCCACATTCAACTCTATAATACAGTGTTATTAGCTATAATCACCATGCTGTACATTAGACCCCCAGAACTTTTTAAATTAGTGATTTTTTCATTACCAATCTTTCCCTTTCCTGATATTATGAACTTGTATTCCTATTCTAAATGCTTTGTTTGCCCTCCTTCTCTGAATCACTCCCCTTGTCTTTCACTACTGTACATTGGAACTGTACATGATTTTTTGCCTCAGTTCTGTCTTCTGGGGAAATCAGGCAAAGAAAATGTGTTTTTTACTGAGCACACAGATAAATTTTCCTTTCTGGTCTGTCTCTGTCTGGTGCTTTAGGCCTTTTACACTTAGTGTGATTACTGATCTATGTAAGTTTAAATCTAACAATTTACACGTTCTTTTTTTTGTTTATTTACAAATTTTTTCTTGTCTAGTGTTCCTTTTATTTTCTTACTGCCCTGATTAAATTATATTTTATAATAATTTAGTTTGCAAGATATACTACATTCTTATTTTTTCCCAAACTTTATTTTTTTTTTAAATTGAAGTATAGTTAATTTAAAATGTTGTGTTAGTTTCTGGTATACAGCAAGATGCTTCAGTTATATATATGTATATATATATTTTTTCATATTCTTTTTATATTTATAATTTGTAAGATATTGAATATAGTTCCCTGTGCTGTAAGTAGGACCTTGTTGTTCACCTGCTTTATATATAGTAGTTTGTATCTACTAATCCCAAACTCCTAATTTATCCCTCACCCCCCTTTCCCCTTGGGTAACCATAAGTTTTCTATGTCTGTGAGTCTGTTTCTGTTTTATAAATAAGTTCATTTGTATAATATTTTAGATTTCACACATAAGTGATATCATATGATATTAGTCTTTCTCTGTCTGAATTACTTAATTTCATATGATGATCTTTAAGTCCATCCATGTTGCTGCAAGTGGCATTATTTCATTCTTTTTTATGGCTGAGTAATATTCCATTGTGTGTGCGTGCGTGTGTGTGTGTGTGTGTGTGTGTGTATATACCACATCTTATTTATCCATTCATCTGTCAATGGACATTTAGGTTGCTTCCATGTCTTGGTTATTGTAAATAGTGCTGCTACAAACATAGGTGTGCGTGTATCTTTTCGAATTAGAGTTTTCTCTGGATATATGTGCAGGAGTGGGATTGCTGGATCATAAGGTAGTTCTATTTTTTACTTTTTTACAGAAGCTCCATATTGTTCTCCATAGTGGCTGTACCAATTTACATTCCTACCAGCAGTGTAGGAGGGTTCCCTTTTCTCCACACCCTCTCCAGCATTTATTATTTGTAGACTTTCTGATGATGGCCATTCTGACTGGTGTGAGGTGATACCTCATTGTTTTAACTTGCATTTCTCTGATAATTAGCAATGTTGAGCAGCTTTTCATGTGCCTATTGGCCATCTGTATGTCTTTGGAGAAATGTCTATTTAGGTCTTCTTTCCAGTTTTTGATTGGGTTGTTTTTTTTTTGTTATTGAATTGTATGAGCTGTTTGTGTATACTCTAAATTAATTCCTTGTCAGTTGTGTCATTTGCAAATATGTTCTCCCAGTCTGTAGGTTGTCTTTTCATTTTCTTTATGGTTTCCTTTGCTGTGCAAAAGGTTATAAGTTTGATTAGGTCCCATTTGTTTATTTTTGCTTTCATTTCTATTGCCTTAGGAGACTGACCTAATAAAACATTGTTATGATTTATGTCAGAGAATGTTTTGCCTATGTTCTCTTCTAGGAATTGGTAATGTCCTGATTTATATTTAAGTCTTTAAGTGATTTTGAGTTTATTTTTGTGTATGGTGTGAGGGAGTGTTCTAACTTCATTGATTTACATGCGGCTGTTCAGCCTTTCCAGCACCTCTTGCTGAAGAAACTGCCTTTTCTCTGTTGTATATTCTTGCTTCCTTTGTCCTTTGTGGGTTTATTTCTTGGCTCTCTGTTCCATTGATCCATATGTCTGTTTTTGTGCCAATACCACACTGTTTAGATTACTGTGGCTTTGTAGTATTGTCTGAAGTCTGGGAGGGTTATGCTTCCAGCTCTGTTCTTTTTCCTCAGGATTGCTTTGGCAATACTGGGTACTTTATGGTTCTATATAAATTTTAGGATTATTTGTTCTAGTTCTGTGAAATATGTCAATGTAATTTTATAGGGATCACATTAAATCTGTAGATTTCTTTGGGTAATATGGACATTTTAACATTAATTCTTCCAATCCAAGAGCATGGGTTATCTTTGCATTTCTTTAAATCTTCTTCAATTTACTTTATCAGTGTCTTATAGTATTTAACATGTAAGTTTTTCACTTCCTTGGTCAGGTTTATTCCTAAGTATTATTTTGATGTGATTTTAAAAGGCATTGCTTTTTTATTTTTCCTTTCTGATATTTCATTGTTAGTGTAAAGAAATGCAACATATTTCTGTATGTCAATCTTGTATCCTGCTACCTTGCTGAATTTGTTTATCAGTTCTAGTAGTTTTTGTGTGGAGTCCTTAGGGTGTTCTATATGTAGTATAGAATGCATGTAATGACACTTTTACCTCTTCCCTTCCAATTTGGATACCTTTTATTTCGTTTTCTTGTCTGATTGCTGTGGCTAGGACTTCCAATACTATGTTGAATAGAAGTGGGGTGAGTGAACATATTTGTCTTGTTCCAGATTTTAGTGGGAAGGCTTTCAACTATTCACCATTGAGTATTATGTTGGCTGTAGGTTTGTCATAAATAGCTTTTTGTTATGTTGATATATGTTCCCTCTATAATCTTGGTAAGAGTTTTTTTTTTTCTAATCATGAATGGACATTGAATTTTGTCAAATGTTTTTTCTGCATCTATTGAGATGATCATGTGGTTTTTCTCTTTCCTTTTGTTGATGTGGTGTATCATATTGATTGTTTTGCATATGTTGAACCATCCTTGTGACCCTGGGATGAATCCAAATCCAACTTGGTCATGGTGTATGATATTTTTTATGTGTTGTTGGATTTGGTTTGCTAATACTTTATTGAGAATTTTTGCATCTATAATAATCAAAGATATTAGCCTGTTATTTTCTGTTTTGGTAGTGTCTTTGTCTGGTTTTGGTATCAGGGTGATGGTGGCTTTATAGAATGACTTTGGGAGTGTTCCTTCCTCTTCAGTCTTTTGGAAGAGTTTGGGCAGGATTGCTATAAGTTCTTCTTTGTATGTTTGGTAGAATTCCCCAGGGAAGCCATCCGGTCTTGGACCTTTGTTTGCAGGGAGATTTTTTTTTTTAATTACTGTTACTGTTTCACTTGTAGTGATCGGTCCTTCAAATTTCTTTCTTTCTATTTCTTCTTGATTCACTTTTGATGGGCTGTATGTTTCTAGAAACTTGTCCATTTCTTCTAGGTTGTCCAGTTTGTTGGCATATAATTGTTTATATTATTTTCTTATTTATTTATTTTTGTATTTCTACAGTATTGATTGTTATTTCTACTCTTTATTTTCTTATTTTGTTTATCTGGATCCTCTCTTTTCTTCTTGCTGAGACTGGCCAGAGGTTTGTTGATCTTGTTTACTCTTTCAAAAAAACCAGCTTTTGGTTTTATTGATTTTTTTTCTTTTTTTAAAAAAATCTCTATTTTATTTATTTCCTTTCTGTTCTTTATTATTTCCTTCCTTCTGATGATTTTAGGTTTTGTTCTTCTTTTTCTAATTCTTTTAGGTGGTAGGTTATGTTTTTTAAATTTATTTAATTTATTTATTTTTATTTTTGTCTGCATTAGGTCTTCATTGCTGTGCACGGGCTTTCTCTAGTTGTGGTGAGTGGGGGCTACTCTTTGTTGCGGTGCGCGGGCTTCTCATTGCGGGGGCTTCTCTTGTTGCAGAGCATGGGCTCTAGGCACACTTGCTTCAGTAGTTGTGGCATGTGGGACCTGTAGTTGTGGCTCACAGGCTCTAGAGCACAGGCTCAGTAGTTGTGGTGCACAGGCTTAGTTGCTCCGTGGCATGTGGGATCTTCCTGGAATAGGGCTCAAACCCGTGTCCCCTGCATTGGCAGGTAGATTCTTAACCACTGCACCACCAGGGAAACCCCAGGTTATGTTGTTTACTTGAGATTTTTTTTTCTTGTTTTTTAAGGAAGGCCTATATAGTTATGACCTTCTCTAATAGGACTATTTTTGCTGCATCCCATAGATTTTTTTATGGTTGTGTTTTCAGTTTCATTTGTCTCAAGGTATTTTTTAATTTCCTCATTGATTTCATCACTGACCCATTGGTTTTTTAATAGCATGTTGTTCAGTCTCTGTGGAATCATTTTTTTCTCATTTCTCTTTCTGTGGTTGATTTCTAGTTTCATGCCACTGTGGTCAGAAAGATGCTTGAAATAATATCTATCCTCTAAAATTTGTTGAGGCTTCTTCTGTGTCCTAATATGTGATATATCCTAGAGAGTCTTCCCTGTGCCCTTGAAAATAATGTATTTTCAATACATTACATTTCAATACATTACAATACAATACATTCAATACAATACATTCAATACATTCAAAACAATAATGTATAACGGGTTTTTTTTTGTTTTGGATATAATGTCCTGAAAATACCAATTATGTCTAACTGTTCTATTGTGTCACTTAGGATCTCTGTTGCCTTACTGATTTTCTGTCTGGAATATCTGTCCATTGATGTCAGTGAGATGTTAAAATCTCCTCCTATTATGTATTCCTGTTGATTTCTCCCTTTATGTCTGCTAGTATTTGTTTTATTTATTTAGTTGCTCCTATATTGGATACATATATGTTAACCAGTGTGATATCCTCTTCTTGTGTGATCCTGTTATCATTATATAGTGTCCTTTTTTATCTTTCTTGATGGCCTTTGTTTTCAAGTCTATTTTGTCTGATATGAGTATTGCTACACCCACTTTCTTGTCACTTCCATTTGCATGAATTGTCTTTTTCCATCCCCTCACTTTCAATCTGTGTGTGTCCTTTGCCCTAAAGTGGGTCTCTTAATACTGTAGACTCTTGTTTTATTATCCAGTATGCCACTTTATGTCTTTTCATTGGAGCATTTAGTCCATTGACATTTAAGGTAATTATTGGTAGATATGTATTTATTGCCATTTTAAACCTTGTTTTCCAGTTGATTTTGTATTTCTTCTTTGTTCCTTTTTGTTTTTCCTTTTGTAGTTTGATGATTTTCTTTTTGTTTTTCCTTTTGTAGTTTGATGATTTTCTTTTTATTATGCTTGTTTTCTTTTTGATATACATGAATCAATGGAATGTTTTTGATTTATTGTTACCATGTTTTTCAAGCATGTTAACCCCTTTATCTATTGCTTTAGACTGGTAGTCATATAGGCTCAAAGACATTCAAAAAAAAATCTACTTTTTCTTACTCCCGTCCCCCACATTTTATGATTTTGATGTCCTCTTTTACATCTTCATGTTTATCCTTTTGCTGTTCATTGTAGTTTTCATCACTTACACAAAATTTTTTTGATTTTTTAAAATCTATGTACTGCCTTAATTTAAGTGACTTACTTTCCATTTGTAACTTTATCTTTTCTGTAGATTCTTTCTTCTTTTCTGTTTAGATAAGGCCTTTCAATATTTCTTTTAGGATTGGTTTAGTATTGCTGTATTCCTTTAGTTTTTGCTTATTTGAGAAATTCTTCCTCTCCTTCTGTTCTAAATGATAATCTTGCTGAGTAGAGTGTACTAGGTTGCAGGGTTTTCCCTTTCAGGACTTTGAATATATCTTGCCACTCCCTTCTGGCCTGCAACATTTCTACAGAGAAATCAGCTGATGGCCTTATGGGGGTTCCCTTGTAACTAAATCTTTGTTTTCCTATTGCTGCTTTTAGAATCCTGTCTTTAACTTTCACCATTATAATTATAACATGTCTTGGTGTAGGTCTGCTTGGGTTTATCTTGTTTGGGACCCTCTGTGCTTCCTGCACCTGAATATGTTTCCTTCTTTAGTTCTGGGAAGTCTTTAGTCATAATTTCTTCAAATACATTTTTGATCCCTTTTGCTTTTTCTTCTCCTTCTGGGATCCCTATGGCTTGCCTTTTATTATCCCATAGGTCTCGTATATTGCTTCATTTTTAAAATTTGTCTTTTTATCTGCTGTTCTGATTGGGTGATTTCCATTATTCTACCTTCCAGATCATGTATTCATTTTTCTGCATTATTTAGCTTGCTGTTTATTGCTTTTAGCTTGGATTTCATCTCAGCAAATGTGTTTTCTAATTTTAGTTGGCTTCTCTTTATGGTTTCTGGTTCCTTGTTACAGTGATCTGCATTTCTATTGATAGACTTTCTAATTCCTTCAGTATTTTTATTACCTCCCTTTTGAATTTGGGATCTGGTAGACTGGAGAGGTCTGTTTCATTGTTTGTTCTTTCAGGGGATTTCTCTTCTTCTTTTAATTTGGAGTGGTTCTTCTCCTTCATTTTACTTATATTCCTCTGACTCTATGAATTTAGGAGAAACAGTTATCTACTGAGGTCTTGAAGGGCTGTTTTTGTGTGGCAGCATCCCTGTGTAGCCAGTGTGAGTCTAATATTTTTGGTGCTATGACTGTTTTTAGTATGGATGCCTGCCTTGTGTTTCCTCAGTGTGTGCTGGCCATTATCCCCTTGAGAGTGGGTGTGATTGGTGGTGTGGTGACCAGAGCCTGTGCTGGATGTTGAGTGGGGCCTCCTCTTTGCTCTGTGGTTGTCACAACCCTCTCAGGGGCAGGGTCTGCTCCCCAGTTGTCAGAGTAGAAGCCCCCAGATCAGTTTCTGAGCTGTGGTATGAGGTAGGTGGGACTGGAGTGCTTCTGCTGGGAGAGGAGACACTGAGTATTCCTCTGCGGGAGCTGTCCACTGGGAAGTGCACTCCGTGGTGTCGCCTGTCACCCATGTACACTGTGTTGGCACTGCCCTTGGCCCTGCCTTGGCCTTGCAAGTACAGGCAGTCATCTCAGATGTCCCTCAGGCACTTTGCTCACAAATCCGGCAGTGCAGATCTGCTGGCATGAATCTGCTAAAGCCAAGCACCAGGATCCAGCATAACTGCAAGAAGTTGCGCACTTGGACCTGCTGTGGGAGCTACAGGGTCAGCCCAGACCTCAGCCTCGCCTCTCTGTGCACAGGCCCACAAAGCTCACAGCTGCTCGTGCTAGATCCGCCCAGCCAGGTAATCTGCTCAGATGTCCCGCAGGTGCTGAGCTCACAAGGGTGCTGGTTGCATAAATCCTCCAAAGCCACGGAGACATGGCTCAAAGTTTAGCCCCACTTCCAAAGTCCCTGGGGAATTGGCTCGGCTTTCAGCCCTGCCTCTGTGTGTGGGCAGCCTGTGGAGCTTGCGCGTTCCCAGAGCTCAGGCGGAGGTGCATCCACTGTGAGCACGCTGAGAAAGAGGCTATGAAGGGAAGGGCAGAGCATGCATTGATATTGGGGTTTCAGTGGCACAGCTGGGCTCTGTCCTGCTTCCCCCAGAGTTGTGGCCCAGGCCACACTCCAGCTCCTTTGGGCTGTCTTTGAGCAGCCAGCCCCAGTTCTCTCCCCAGGTCTTTCCACTGAAGCCCAAGTTTCAGCACTCAGCCTCTGCATGCACCAGCAGACACTCATCTTGGGCTGGCTTCAGTGAGGTGGTCTGGCCTCTCTTCTGCCTGCCACAAGCCTGCTGTACTGTCCTGAGCCTCTGAAGCTCCCTATCTGTCCAGGCTGATCTCCTAGCCGTTGAAGGGAGTTTCCAGGGTGAGGGAACCTTTTCTGTTCCACAGCTCCCTCCCAGGGGCACAGGTCCTATCCCAATTCCTTTTTTTCTCCCTTTCAGCCTATCCAGTTACCTGGTGATCTTTCTTGAAATTTTGGTCATATGAGATCTTCTGCCAGCGTTCAGTAGGTAATCTGTGAGAATTATTCCACATGTAGATATATTTTTGATGTATTTTTGGAAGGAGGTGAGCTCCACGTCCTTCTGTTCCACCATCTTGATTTCTGTCCTCTATACTACATTCTTTTATTAAATTTTAGTGATCATTTTAAAGATTATAACATGTATGTTGGTTGGTAATTTTACACTCTTCTTAGTAAAAATCATAGAACATTTCATTTATCAATCCATGGACGTTTATGTTATTGTTGCTCTGTATCTTATTTCTATCTATATTTTAACTTATACAAGGCATTGTTATTATTATTGCTTTAAACCATCAATATTGTGTTAGGTTGTGTTCTTTCTAAAGTAGACCTAGGACAAGAATTTGGTGATCCTTTATAGAGATCCCTTATAAGGTGATCCCTTATAGAGATCACCTCTATAAGGGAGGTGATCTCAGGAAGGATGATAGGAAATAAGAATAAGGGAGAAAAGTTAATAAAGGATGCATCAATGAGTGGGTTACTGTGGTAGACAATTGTGGCTCAATACTGTTCAATGAAGAAACCATGTAGATCACATCTCAGTCATTCCATGAATGATGGGGAATGACTGCTGGTGATTCAACAGCCCAGGATCTTTACTGTTGAGAGTTGCCTCTGGGGTGTTGACGCTCCCATACTTGCAGGTTGCACCTGCTTGTAGTTGAGTGAGCTTCCAAGGTGCTAGAGAAAACACTTAGGCAGAGAGGAAAAGAGAATAGGCACCTGGGAAGGGAAGCTATCAGCATGTTTTAAATTCTCTTCCATTGCTTTTGCTATGGGGGAAATGGTTTAGAGACTCAACAGTGCCTGTGACAGAGCATCTGTTGTGTTACCCAGATACATTCATACCCCATATGTTGTTTTCCACTCTGTTATTGACACTCAAGGGTGGTAGCTGGCCATAATTTCTTAAAGATAAAATAAAGCAAACAGAAACCAAAACAACCCGCCCCCCAACCAAAAAACAACCCTTTTAATGGGGGTGTTAGTGCAATAAGCCACAGTACTCATTGTTGAAGCTGATCCCAAGGTGATGGACCTGTATGTCACCTCCATCCCTGACACCATGGACACTCTATTTATGAACCCATTTTGCTAGCCCTGGGGTGGCTAAGGACAAAATCTGGCTTACCTACTGGATGAGTTATCTTGGTCCTCAGGATCTTCAGTGTCTCCTCTGCTATAGATGTTCTCTGGTGGGCATGAATGTGAGGCAGAGATATGTACAGTTAGTCCCCACTTCCGTACGTCTGTCCGCGTGCCTCAGACATACTTGTCTCTCATCCTCTAAAGGTCTACAATCATGTATCCTTTTATTCCCTCTCTTTTGGAAAGGATATATTGGTTCTCTGAATGGGGGCATAAAAGGAAGCAAAACCTTGAATCTTTTGACTCTGAGGATAGCAGTAGTATCCAAAATTCCAAACAGAGATGTGGTATTGCTTTTGATATACTATATTGGATGTTGGGGACAGTATTAGGGTCTTCACTTGACCCTTTCCACTCTGATGGCTGTTACGCCACATGTCAGAAAATAATGTGAGAGTTCTAAAAGTTGCTAAACATACCCATTCTGATTATGCACTCAGGGACAGGGGAACTTGCCAGGAGTGGACCCATAGACTCTTTGAACCAATTACACTCAGTTTAATAGAGGAGTTCGTACGGCATTTTGTTTCCACTAGTATATCAGTGTCTGCTATGACTCTATATCTAATAATTTTCAGAAGATCTGGAGATTTCCTGAAACATGGCTGTAGGTCCCTTTAGAGTATAACGTAATACACATTATATATAATTCTTTTGGCTTGTAGCTGAGTGAGCTTCCAAGTGGAGTCCTTTCTCAGGGCAATTTGACTTCCTTTCAGTTGACTGGCTCTGAATTAGTTTAGAACCAGAGATGGGTGAGGAACCAAGGAACAAATAAGTTGGTTGACTTTGGCCTTTGCTCACCAGCTCTTGATCTCTTATGTTTTCATAGGTCTAGAAACACTCTCATTGGCTGTGCATCTGTCTTGCCTCTGGGAACAGGATGGTCTTTTAGTCATTGCTATAGGTTCCAATGGTCAAGGGATCCTGCTTTTTACTCTGGTCTTCCTACCTATTACAGTAATTATATCCATGTTGCTTCTAATTATTGAATGCTGAAATCTGGCCTTTGTTATTCTGGAATCATGTCATACATATTGACATTAGAGAGTCCCATGGAAGTCCCATGGAAGCATACCCTACTCTTACTCTTGGCCCTCAGAAGACAGCCTCTCTGAGTTTACCAATGTAGCCTCAGTGAAGGGAAGGTCCTTTAGTCCCTCCTGGGAATACAGTCAACCGGTAACTTCTTTGGTCTCATATAATTCATCTACTGTAATCTTTCTACTTCTCTGAAGTTCCTAGCCCTTTCTTCAGTATTCTTCTACGGCAGACTGGCACAGTGGGTCTAAAACTTTGACTATGAACAAGATCAGTTTAAAAAATTCTGGTCGGGCTTCCCTGGTGGCGCAGTGGTTGAGAGTCCGCCTGCCGATGCAGGGGACACGGGTTCGTGCCCCGGTCCGGGAAGATCCCACGTGCCACGGAGCGGCTGGGCCCGTGAGCCATGGCTGCTGAGCCTGGGCGTATGGAGCCTGTGCTCCGCAACGGGAGAGGCCACAACAGTGAGAGACCCGCGTACCGCAAAAATACAAAAAAAAATAAAATAAAAAAAAAATAAAAAATTCTGGTTAATAAATGTAAGCACTTCAAAATTAATTGAAAAGTTGTTGACAGTCATGTTCAGCTTCCTCACATACATGATAAATCTCTGTCTTGTAAAATAAAAGAGGCTCACGCTCACTGAAATGTGCTCAATAATCATTCAAAGACGTAAAATACATGATGGCATTTCTCCCTGTCTGCCTTTTTGTCTCATTTTTCCTCAATAAAGTCAAGTTTTTCTTTCTATCCCTTCATTCCCAGTCATTCTTGTCCTTAAAGGAACTTTTTTTTTAAAAAAAAATGAGAATTGAATGAGAATGAGAATGCAATCATCCTCTATTCCCTACTCAATAAAGCAAGAGATTTCTAGATGAAAATGATAGAGGCTGTTGACCCAGCAGATGAGATGTCAGTGAGGGTGATGCAGAGAAGTGGTGATAGCACAGATGCTCCTACCTCCTCAAGTTTTCTTAACTCCTGCCCACCCTGGGCAACATGGCTGAAAAGGTGGAACAAGCTGCAAGAAGCTATATGACTTCAAAAGCAACTATACCTTCTCTTTTCTTTCCAGTCTTGTGATATTTGCTTCTCTTTCTGTAGCATGGAAATGCACCAGTCAAGATCACCTGCTGTGGGGCTCCAGATACTACCCTCTGGATTCACCACCACATTTGTGTCAGGAATATGATTCTTTCAGACTGCTCTCAGCCAGCGACTGAGCATCGTCATGGTCCTAAGGCAGAATCATTCTGGCAAGAAGTGGGCCTCTTCCAATGGGCAACTTTGCCTAGGACTATACCATAGTACTGGACTCTTGCAGCCCCATTCTCCCTCCTTCTCTCTATCCTTTATTAGATGTCAGACCCAAATCATAGTTAGAATGCTCTCCTTGCCTTTTTTTGCTTCCTTCCCCAATACATGACCTGCAGATTGTATTAGTCATCTGCTGCATAACAAATTATTCCCAAACTTACTGTCTTACAGCAACACACATTATGCAACACACATTATCTCATAGTTACTGTGGGTCAAGAATATGAGTGTGGCTTAGCCAGGTCCTCTGCTTCAGGATCTCTCACATGACTGCAGTCAGGTGCCAGCCAATCCTGGAGTCTTATCTGAGGTTTGATTACAGAAAGGTCTGCGGGATTTAGTTTCTGTGGACTGTTCTGCTGAGGGCCTCAGTTTCCTGCTGACTGCTGCCTGGAAGCCTCCCCTAGTCCTTTGCCATATGCGAGTTCTCACCGTGATGGCTTGCTTCATCAAATCCAGCAAGAGAAAGAGAGAGAGAGAGACTTCTAGCAAGATGGAAGTCAAATATTTTGTAGCTTAATCCCAGAAATAACATCTTATTACCTTTCCAATTCTATTGGTGAACCACAAGTCACTTGGCCAGCTCACACTTAAGGCTTACACAGCACGAACACCAGGTGGTGGCAATCATTGTGGGCCATCTTAGAGGCTGCCTACCTTACACATCTCTAAAAACAAAATTTTAAAAATCAGCTCTACTTCCTAGGACATTTGATTCTAACTATGGGATAATCTCTCATCAAAAATGGAATTTTTTGTTGCTATTTTACAATATTGCTTCTGTTTTATGTTTTGGTTTTTTGGCCCTGAGGCATGTGGAATCTTAGCTCCCCGACCAGGGATCAAACCTGCACCCCCTGCATTGGAAGGTGAAGTCTTAACCACTGGACCACCAGGGAAGTCCCTGTTGCTATTTTAATGTGTCTGGATAACAAGGATTTAAGATAGATTGTTTTGTGTAAGATATGACGTTTTGTTACATTCACTGGAATAACGTTTTCTTCCTCAGTAACTGCAAATTTTAGTAGACATTTCATTTCTAGGACTGGTAAGGATTATTTATGCATTATAAATTGATAGATTTTTGTTCCATAACTAACTGCAAATGGAGTGGAACTCAAACTGAAACCACTGTAGGCAGCAATACTATTTCCTTGGTGTGGGTCAGCCTATAAGCATTGTCCATCTATCTTTCTATGAGTCAGATGATTTGTTTCACATCAGTTGCTCAAACAATTGCATCAGAGCATTCCCTGCCATTGATAGCAAATTCTTCAAGATTGGTGCATGGGAATATGGGTTGGTGGGATTAAAGACAGTATAAAGGTGAAAATACACTATTACTTCATTTGTCATGACAAAGTACAATGTTATGAAACTAGCAACAAATTAGTTTGAATCCTCACAATACCAGATTAATAGGAAATCGTTTTTGTTTGGGAGAAAATCCAGTGTTACAAGAGGCAGGTAGAAACCACAAAGTCTTATTTTAGATTTTATGAATAGGAAAACCGAGACATATAGCACCAAGTCATTTCTTTTCTCTTAATAAACATGTGAATAGTAGTATAGAGAGCAAGTTGCTCCCTGACCAATCAACTGTTCTTTCTATTATAATACATCTATTTTGGATTTTAGAATTACCCGAGGGAATTTGACAAGCTGGCCAGGTTTCAGATAAAAGTGACCAGTGTATCAGAGGAGCAAAGGCAAGAGCTGCAAAAGGGTAAGAGCTAAGTAAGAAAATCTAGGTATAGTTCCACAGGGAGATGGGATTTTTTTTTTTCAGCTTTGTCTGAAATAAGGAAAGAATGGAAAACTAAAATTGGGAAAAGATAAATTCAGACTGACTATCCAGTCCAAAGCAGGGGGTTGAGGATTATTAAAGGAAATAGTGCAAGTTCATTATATGAGACAATGAAAACCTAGACCAGCTGTGGGGTTCCAGAATGCACCCAGAGTAATCCTAGCTGAGCTCCAGGGAGTAGCCTGACCTGGGTAGCAATTTCCAGCTTTACTTAGAATCTCTATTATTGCATTAGTTTTGTGGATTGGCTCCAGGCATAAAATAGTTTACAGTGGTGACTGTCTGTTATTTCCTGTAGTTGAATCCATATTTTTGTGGGCTGCCTCATGTCCAGGGCTGCTGAAATCTTCTACCTGCTTCATGGCTCTGGGGAATCTAATAGAGGTTTTCACGCGGCAGTTTGGACAGCTTGCAAAATAAAAAGCTTGCAATGGGGTATGTGGTGTTCATGCCAAGGATATTCATCACTCATTGTTACCTGTGGGTTCAGACTGATCCAGGAATGTCCTTGTTCGGAAACTCTTCCATGTGCCCGAAACTCTCATATAGAATACAGCCTTTTATTGTGAAGTGGCAGATTTAGTGCTAAAGTGATAGGGAAATAGCTCATAAGTTTGAATGAAAGTTTTGGTCAGCAGTGTATATGAATGATAGATAGGAGGTGGGATAACTTTTCTTCCATGAGGGTTTATGCAGCCAGTTTATTATTCTTATGCAAAAATTTCCCTTTTTTTAATTTTGGAGTTTGAACTCAAGCCTTAATTCCTTAAAGCTCTGTTTTCCTCTCCTCCATAGCAGAACAACTGGAGAGAATGGGTTATAGATATACAAGCTACTGTTGGTCTTAGCCCTCAGGGTGGCTCAGGGCAGCTGGAGCCCCTGGGACAGTGACCTTGGGCTGGGGATGACTTGTTCATTTACCTCATGTTTGCCATACAACCATTGTCATGTAAGCATATTGCACCACATGCAAGTTTGAGAAACACTGCTCCTTCCTGTGTATAATTCTTCTAGATTCCTTTGATGCCCTGAAACATACAAAGAGAGGTCAAGGGTCATATATGTTATGCCTCCCTTTATTGACTATTTCTCACAGTCTGCTTTCTGCCATCAAAGATTTCCCTTGCATCTGTCCAGACATAAAAATATATACATGTCCACTTCTGAGTTCTGAACGTTTCGAATGATAATAAGTCTCCAATTTGAGTTTATTTCAAAAAGTCTTCTTTAGCCAAAATGACTTACATTCTTGTTCAGGATGTAGTAGGAAAATAAAATGTTAGATAGGAAATTTTGAGATCTAGCGAGACTTGTTGCTATTGGGTAAATCACCTAACCTCTCTGGGCCACATCTGTGGGAAAAAAAAAAAATTGATGATCTCCAATGTCCTTTTAAGAATTATGAATCTACGGAAATGATCATTTTTGTCATGCTACCATCTGGTGTTTACTGTTATTGTACGTGATTCATGGTCATAGAACATATGAAAACACTGTAAATATTAAAATAAATAATTGCAGACAATGTAAGTGTCCATATATTCAACACTTGAGTAGATACTTCATCTCCGGCACTGTGCTTGTGCTGGGGATGCACAGGTGACTAATTCATAGCCTTTGCCCCCCAAAAGTTCATCTTCTAGTGGTTAAAAAATCTGGACTCTTTACCCGTACCCTTCCTGGGCTGTCATCTTGGATTTACCGCTTACTGTTCGAGCTAAGCCAATTTGTTTAACCTTTTAACCTCTTTCTCTCTCAGATTTTCATCTGTGAAGGTGCAGGTTTATAATAGAACATTTCTAACATCTAAAAGGATTAAAGGAAACATCTATATAAAGCACTTGGACAAGTGCTCGGCTTTAGAAAGCACTCAGTAAACCTTAGCTTTATTATTCTCCGTTGTGAAGCCCTTTCCTCAATGCACTTTCACATCTAGCATCTCATCTGACCTAATTTCACTGCAAAATATTAAGTGGCTTTCACTAATAAAGGCCTAGAAAGGTTAAGTGGTTTGTCCAAGGAGAAGCAGCTGATGAAGTACAGATTCATTGTTCTTCCTCTTAGGCCACAGCAATCTCACAATAAAAGAGACTACAAATTATGGCTTGCTGATTCTTCTAGGCCTGGCTAAATCTTCGCTTTTCCTGGTCAAGTCTCAGTCTAGAGAGATGTTTTCATTCATTTCTCATAGCTGTCACTTACCGTCAGCTCTAGTGTAGCATCTTACTGGACTCATTCTGGCTGGGTTGTGAGCTCCTCGAGGTCAGGATTGTGGGTAGTTTTTTACTGTTTTTGTCATTTACTGTGTTCAGCTAGGTAGGGTTCAGTCCCAGTCGATCAGACTCCAACGGCTGTGATTTTAAGCACAGCTGAGTCTGTGATTGGTGAATAACAGAATAATGTCAGATTAAAGTGAAAGCCGGGTTACAATTTTCCAATGGCAAAAGGAGCCAGAACAGTGGAAGTAGAATGAGAACTTTCAGCAGGAAAGGACATCCTTCAACTGAGCTTCTGCAGACTGGAGCCCTTTCCGCTCTATTTCGTGAAAGTTCAAAATGAGCTGTTGTACTGTGGGCTCCCTCCTCAGAGAGGGGCACCTTCAGTTTTGCAGGACCCTGAGCTCCCAGCCAGTCGCTGTTCCCCATGTTCTCAGAGCTCCCCCTGTTCTGTATCCTCACTCAATGTTTTTGTGCACTTTCAGCATCCCCTGAGGAAGCCTGCAGCCTACTGAGATCATAAGATATTTATGTTTATTATTAGTTGTTTATTATTTTTGCTATTACCTCATAAGGTAACAATGTTTCCTCCTATTACTCTTCTGTTCACAAACTTGCATAGAATTTGCATGACGGGTTGCACTTTATTTTCCCATGAGCAATTTTGCGGGATATAAAGTTTGTCAGGAATGCATACAGGTGCTATGGAAGAAGAGCCTGTAAAGTCACTCTCAGTTTTCAATACAGTTCCATCTCTCTTATCTGAAGCCATTGGGGCCAGGTGTATTTTGAGATTTGTGCGTATTTCTAGATTTTCGAAAGGCTGTGTATCATCTGTATATCACGTATAGCCAGCACGGTGTAATCAGACACATTGCAGTAAGTGGATAAATGGTATACATTATAAGTAGCGTTGTATTAGCTTAGTCATATCTTGCCATCAGATGAGTTCGGAAAGCACTTTTGGTTTTCGGAGCCTTTTGGAACTGGCTGCCTAGACACCTCTTGGAGCTACTTCCTTTCTGCTGCTCTAACTCGATTGTCACATGGTGCCTTGTGAAGGCCGGCCTCTCAGAGAGGGTGCAGGTCATGAGCTGCTAACCTTGGGCTTTCCACCAAGCGCATTTGGGTGATTTGACCACACGTTTCCACCAGAGGTGCACGCCTGTCTGAGTAAGGGAAAACTAGGACACTGCATCTAACTTTCTGTCCCTTTCCATCTATTCCTAGTGGCTCCTTTCTCCTACGTGCCCAGCAAAGACTCCTCTGTGTCCTATTGTCTTCCCGTGCTACCCTGTGACTTAAGATCTGAGTCCAGATGTGCTATAAGGGAGACAGCTGTTTGAGTAAAACAAACTAAGCCTTAAAATTGACTTAGTCTGTTTGGCTGCTATGACAAAATACCACAGATTGGGTAGCTTATAAACAAACAACATTTATTTCTCACAGTTCTGGAGGCTGAACGTCCAAGAGCAAGGTGCAAGCACTATAATCTCATATGGGGGAAGGGGCTAGGGAGCTCTGTAGGGTCCCTCTTTCAAGGGCACTAATTCCATTCACGAGGACCCAGCCTTCACAACCTAATCACCTCCACCACCAACCCAAACACCATCACCTTGGTGGTGGTTTTCCACACATGAACTCTGGGGGCGGGGGGACAAGCATTCAATGTATAACTTCTCTCTTTGAGGCTGAGTTTCACTTTCCCCAAGAACTGGAGATAATCAGGAATAAAATATTCAGTTTAATATTAAATATTCAGTTTAATATTAAAACTATTAAGCCCATTTTATTAGCGTGACAGTGTTTAAAAAGTGAATCACATGACTATATGTATATGTTTTATATATACATATACGTGTGTTTCCTGTATGTATATATACATATACAAACATATTTATGTCTTGGCATAGAATGTTTCTAGATTACATAGAAGTTCATACAGAGCGGAGCCTTATATTTTAGCAGCTTTTAGTGTAAGAGCCATTTTACTCATCAACCACTTAAAAACTTTTATGGGAATCCCAGTTTTAGGCGTACTCTAGCTGCAAGAGTAGTAAACTGCAAATATCTTATTTAGTGGTAAGATAGTGTTCTCTATCGCCTCAGCCTGATATCTCCTTTAATCTAATCTATTATTTAATGAATTCTAGAGTTAATGTATTTTTGAAGTGGAGGGATTAGCTTAGGTATCTCATGCTCAGTACTTCAAAAATCAGTGCTGTCATCTCTCTCTCTCTCTCTCTCTCTCTCTCTCTCTCTCTCTCTCTCTCTCTCTCTCTCTCTCTCTCACACACACACACACACTGGCAAACTAAAAGTGACCCACTCAGCCACTTTTTGGCAGGGTTGGTAGTTGAGTAGTTTATGATAGAGATGAAACATTGATTTAAATTTTGGAGAAGGGGATAGAAAGGTGCTGAGGGAGTGCCTATGCTGAAATAGAAAAGTTCAAGTAACATAGAACTTACAGGAACAAGTCCCTTCAGTACCTGTGGACTGTTTGTGTAAGGAGGAAGCAATGTCTACTCATCATCAGTGTGATTGCTTCAATAAACATATCTGTGAGTGGCAAGCTGAACTCACTGCCAACACTTGCAAGATGAAATATGTGGCCTGACAACCACAGGGAGAAGAACTATTTCGCCAAGTGTTCTCCTCTAGCCATAATAATATTACAGGGATCAGAGATTTTGAGCCCTGCTTCCTGTTAATATGAAGGGAGGATATGATGAGCCCTGACAAATATACCCACATGTTTTCAATATAGTATGTTTGAACCTTGGAATAGGGACATCCTAATAAATACTATTTCATAGTTTTAAGAATGAAAGGCAAGAATCTGAAAAAAGGAGAATGCTTAGATTTATTCATTTGCCACTGTGCTCTGTGCTGATGGGGGATTTATATTTTTATTTTAAAACGTGTTGGAGACTATTGGGCTCTTGGCTTCAAAGCAAATCAAGATAAAGTAGGTCTATTTTCACTCTTTTAAAGAAAGGATTACTTAGTGAAGTCCATAGAATCTCATCATAAAGCACATTCCGTAGAAACTGGTACCAAAGCCTGGGCATCAGGTTTGGCATTCCATAGTATTTCTCTTATTTGTTAGAAGTCATTTCTTCTACATACATTTTAAGCATGGATTCGTACTAGTTGACATATAAACTAGTATAACTTTCCCTATACTAAGTCTTTGAATCTACTCCTTTCTTGATGGACACTTGGATTGCTTCCATATCTTGGCTATTGTAAGTGGTGCTGCTATGAACATTGTGGGGTGCATGTATTTTTCCCAATTCGTGTTCTCGTTTTTTCTGGATATATACCCAGGAGTGCAATTGCTGGCTCATATGTTAGTTCTATCAATATTTTTAGTTTTTTAAGGAACCTCCATCCTATTTTCCATAGTGGCTGTACCAGTTTACATTCCCACCAACACGGTATGAGGTTTCCCTTTTCTCCACATTCTCTCCAGCATTTATTTTTAGACTTTTTGATGATAGCCATTCTGACCAGTTTGAGGTGATACCTCATTGTGGTCTTGATTTACATTTCTCTAATAGTTAGTGATGTTGGGTGTCTTCATGTGCCGGTTAGCCAACTGTATGTCTTCTTTGGAAAAA
This sequence comes from Lagenorhynchus albirostris, assembly GCF_949774975.1. Taxonomy (NCBI): domain Eukaryota; kingdom Metazoa; phylum Chordata; class Mammalia; order Artiodactyla; family Delphinidae; genus Lagenorhynchus; species Lagenorhynchus albirostris. Next base: position 116,381,836 of record NC_083098.1, on the reverse strand, counting down.
ACTATTCAAGTCTTCTGCTCATTTTTTGATTGGATTGTTTGTTTTTTGGATACTGAGTTGTATGAGCTGTTTACATAGTTTGGATAGTAACACCTTGTCGGTCGCATCATCATTTGCAAATATTTTCTCCCATTCCATAGGTTTTCATTTTGTTCATGGTTTCCTTTGCTGTGCAAAAGCTTTTAAGTTTAATTAGGCCCTATTTGTTTATTTTTCTAAGCAGGCAGTTTTTTTGCCTGGCTCAGGGCATGGTGGTTAAGAGAACAGGGCTGTAGAGGCAGAGTCCCTGTGTGGAAATTCCAGCGCTACATTCAACAGCTACATGAGCCTGAGCAAGTTACTGAACCTCTCTGTGCTGCCATTCTTTATGTGTAAAGTCAGGATAATAATAGTGCTAACATAGTAGTATTTTTTAAGAGACTGGTGATATATGAGGATTAAATGAGTTAATCCATTTAAAACACTTAAAACTGTACCCTAAACGAAAATGAAGCAAACACTAAAATTACGTACTACTTCCACTAAGTTTAGAATTGTCTATTTGCACCTACGTTCTTTTCACTTTTTGACAGTTTTGCAATTTCCCTTTTTGCCCCATCTCTTTTCCTGTGTTTTGATTTTATAACTGGGCCTTGCAGGTGATGAAGAGTGGGAGTGACAGAGTTCCAGCTCTAGGGAAGGGAATAGTGAATAAGACTGGCTACTCATTGAGCCTACATTGTAAGGGGAGCACACAACAGAAATGAACACGGTAAATTCACAGTGATGGGAATGGGATTCACGAGGGTGAAATGCGTGCAGTTACTTTAGATGACGTGACTAGAGATCTAAATGTTGAGAAGAAGGCAGGCATGCAAAGTTTTGGTAGAAGAACATTCCAGAGAGAGGAAGAAGGATTAGCAAGTTAAAGAGTTCTGAGGTACAGGCTGGCTTGGGGTGTCCAAGGAATACAAAGTATATCCTGCATGGCGGGAGCATCAGGAGCCATGGAGAGTGAGACCAGAGGGAAGGCAAAAGAAAGAGAGGCTGGAGCAAGGCTACGTGAGCTTGCAAATCAGGGGAAGGAATTTGGATTTAGAGCAGAGTTTCTCAACTGCAGCATTATTAACATTTGGACCAGGTACTTTTCTGCCATGGGGACTGAGCTGTGCACTGTAGAATGTTTAGCAGCATTAAGACTCTACCCACTAAATGCCAGTAACATTTACCCCTAATTGTGACAATTAAATGTCTCCACATGTTGTCAAATACCCCTGGAGGGACAAAATTGTCCATGGCTGAGACCTACTGATTTAGAGTATTTTCAACAGGAAATAATATGATCTGATTTACGTTTGAGAAATATAATTTTGGTCAATTTGTAGAGAACAGAGTGTAGAGAATAACAAATGGAAGTAAGGAGATTGGTTCTAGGAAGGAGATGGTAGTGTTTGCAGTTGTGTGATGTCAGTGGAGATATCTATATTAACAGCTAGTATTTCTTCTTAATAAGATGTGAATAAAAATGTAAAAAGCAACAGCACAACACCTGGTACAAGAGTAGACACTCAGTAATTACGTATGTTGAATGAGTAAATGAATGAATGAATTATGGTTATCTCAGGATATAAAGTCTATGTTCAATATAATGGTGGCTTTGGCTTAATTTTGAATAATGAGCTGACAGATGAGAATGTTATGGTTGTTGAAGATTGACTCTGTCAATAGTGTAGGGCCCTTAAATACAGATTGAATCATTAGAGGGAAGTCCTAAGCCTAGAAAAGACTCAATTTTGTAGTTTCACCCTAAACTTGATTACAGAAAAAACATTAAGGTAGTTGAACTATTGTCAGGGGAAACAGTGATTATTTGCAGCAATGGATAAAAGCCATCTTCCTTTTGCATTTTGCATTCTAAAACACGCTCTGTCTGAGAATCAAAACCTTTTAACCTAAGCTGACAAAATTGGCTTGGATCTGCACTGAATTTTTTAAATCAGTTTTTGGTTGGGATGATTCTTGAGGCTATTTATTGTGGAATATCCATCTGCCCATTAATACAAAAGTGTACAGAATGACAGAGGACACTGTCCCATAGTGAGGGATGGATGACAAAAGGTTTGGAGGCTCCAGTTTAAATGTTTCTTTGGATTTTTCTGGAGGATGCAAAGCTGTGCTGGAAATCTCATAAGAATAAATTTTCCTGTGATGTGTCTTTACTTTCTCCTGCCAACTGGATTGGAAATATCACAAATAAAAGTGTTTCTTGTGGTATTTTCACATATCTTATTCTAGTTCCAGGAAAAACAATATATGTGAAATACATAACTATAAAAGACTTCATCTGAAAAATGATCAATCTTCAGGGATGTTTAATTCATTTCAGGATTTAGGTAAAAGCCAGTGTCTTCCAGTTCTGTTAAATCTAAATTTACAGTTGGCTTCAGGTGGTTGCCATTGGTTTGCCAAAAGATTACCGTAGCAAGGGTACCTCCTAGTTCATGAGATCTGGGTACTTGGTGAATTCTACAAAACTTGCATAAAGTGCTGTTTTGAAAAAATTTTTAAGGCATTGATTCTCGTTAGGGATTTGAAGGGCAAAAACCTGGGAAAGGAAGTAAAAACATTAAATGTGATCAAGTGCCTTAAAATGAGGTTTGAAAACTCGAATGGGATTTCCAGGAAACACTGAGAAATGGTGGTACTCTTTATCAGTGACTGGAGGGCAGTCTGGAGGAGAATGACAAGTCTTTGACAATTATTTAGTAATGCTTAGTGGACTGGGCAGCTGTTAAAATAATGTGCCTCCACCTTCTTTATCATTTAGAAATTATAGAGAGATAATTTCCTACATAATCTACTTTATCCCAGGTTTAAGTAAGACATTGAATCAAGGACTATGAATCCCCGTAGTACTAGAAAGAAAATATATTTTGCTATTAATACTCTTAGTTTGGGAAACAAGTAGAGACATTTAGCATAGGTCATTTGCACTTTCTACCCCTTCATCCCATGCCTATTAAGATGACTATACAAACAAATAACTATTGAATGTGCCGGACTGAAGCAACGTCAAATAGGACATCATTATTGGGGTTCCGAGTCATAGCCAAAAGAATGTTTTGCAATGTTTATAGTTTTTTTTTTTTTTGCAATCACTTTTATTTCTTTCACTGACAGGAAAGTATTATCCTTTGTTCATGCTAGGGCCCAAGTATCATTATCCAGTTTAATAAAATATATATTTACATAGGCAAATTCCAACCAAATTAACAGCCTTGGAGCATAAAATGTGATAGGTGTGACCTATTTACACAAAGGCCACTTGTTCTTTCTTGGGGTTTTATGCTCTTTATCATGGGTAGTCAGGGAAAAGCTCATAGGTGAGCACTCATCACCAGGAAAAAGAAGAACTTTTGCATATGGGGGTATTGTGATCTTCTCAGGCAGTAGAGGCTAAATTGTCTCGGGGGTTGGTGAGGAAGGGGTGGCAAAAACAACATAAACGGGGAAATGAGTTGTACCCACCACAGGGAGAAGAAGGAAGTTGAACAATTTAAAGTCTTTCAAGATAAATTAATCACCATGGCATGAATGCTAAAGACTGAACAGGTTATATTTTTAGTTAATATATGTGACCAATGGGAAAACATGCTGATGAAATTAACAGACTAGTAGTTTCTTTTCTGTGGTCATGGTTTTTGAATAATTACTTTCACTGTGCCTCCAAAATAAGTCCTGATGTGGGGATGCTGTTTAAACTGTTCCTTTGTCAGTGTATCACGAAGTTGCTGGAGAATGTATGCCCTCACTTTCCATCCCCTTTTATCCAGTTAGCTGCTTCCCTTCCCATTTAAGACTTCCTCAGAGAAGCCCACACTGTCTATCTCTGTACCACCCCCTCTCCAGCCCAACTAGGCCAGATTCTCCCTTTGTATCTTCTCACAGGTCCCTAAACATTTTTTTACATTGTTTCAGTTATATTTAAATATTTATTGGGGAGGTATTTAGATGGCGGAATAGAAAGTCATAGAATTCTCCTGTCCACACAAGTACATCAAGAATACGTCTACAGGGCTTCCCTGGTGGCGCAGTGGTTGAGAGTCCACCTGCCGATGCAGGGGACACGGGTTCGTGCCCCGGTCTGGGAGGATCCCACATGTCGTGGAGCGGCTGGGCCCGTGAGCCATGGCCGTTGAGCCTGCGCGTCCGGAGCCTGTGCTCCGCAACGGGAGAGGCCACAACAGTGAGAGGCCCGCGTACCGCAAAAAAAAAAAAAAAAAAAAAAATCTACAAATGGAACAATTCTCATAAATATTTATTTTGTGATTTTTTAATCTCTATCTTCATTAACTATCAGAATGAGAATGTTTGTCATTTTTGTCACAACTGTCCCCATTTCTTGGTTCAATCTTTGACACATATGGACCTAAAGTTTTCCATGTACAGGCATACCTTGTTTTATTGTGCTTTGCTTTACTGCGCTTTGTAGATACTGCATTTTCTTTTCTTCTCTTTTTAACAAATGGAAGGTTTGTGGCAACCCTGCCTTGAGCAAGTCTATCAGCACAGTTTTTCCAACAGCAGTTGCTCACTTCATGTCTCTGTGTCACATTTTGGTAATTCTTGCAATATTTCAGACTTTTTCATTATCATTATATCTGTTATGGTGATCTTTGATCAGAGATATTTGATGTTACTTTATAATTGTTTTGGGCACCACTAACCGTGCCCATATAAGATTGTGAACTTAATGGATAAATGTTGTGTGTGTTCTGACTGTTCCACCCACTAGCCATTTCCCCATCTCTGTCTCTCCTTGGGCCTATCTATTACGTGAGACACAACAGCATTAAAATTAGGCCAATAAATAACCCTACAGTGGCTTCTAAGTGTTCAAGTGAAGGGCAGAGTCTCGCGTCTCTCACTTTAAATCAAAAGCCAGAAATGATTCAGCTTAGTGAGGAGGACGTGTTGAAAGCTGAGATAGGCCAAAAGCTAGACCTCTTGCCCCAGTCAGCCAAGATGTGAATATAAAAGAAAAGTTCTGAAGGAAATTAAAAGTACTACTACAGTGAACACACAAATGATAAGAAAGCAAAACAGCCTTATTGCTGACCTGGAGAAAGTTTTAATTGTCTAGATAGAAAATCAAACCAGCCACAACATTCCCCTGAGCCAAAGCCTAATCCAGAGCGAGGCCCTAATTCTTCTCAATTCTATGAAGGTGGAGAGAGGTAGGGAAGTTCAGGAAGAAAAGTTTGGAGTTTGGTCCATGAGGTTGAAGGAAAGAAGCCATCTCTATAACATAAAAGTGCAAGGTGAAGCAGCAATTACTGATGTAGAAATTGCAGCAAGTTATCCAGAAGACCTAGGTAAAATCATTAATGAAGGTGGCTGCATGAAACAAGAGATTTCAGTGTAGATTAAACAGCCTTCTATTGGAAAAAGACGCCATCTAGGATTTTCATAGCTGGAGAGAAGTCTATGCCTGTCTTCAAAGTTTCAAAGGACAGGCTGAGGGCTTCCCTGGTGGCGCAGTGGTTGAGAGTCCGCCTGCCAATGCAGGGGACACGGGTTCGTGCCCCGGTCTGGAAAGATCCCACATGCTGCGGAGCCTGTGCGTCTGGAGCCTGTGTTCCGCAACGGGAGAGGCCACGGAAAAAAAAAAAAAGGACAGGCTGACTCTTATTAGGGGCTAGTGCTGCTGGTGACTTGAAATTGAAGCCAGTGTTCATTTACCATTCTGAAAATACTAGGGCCCTTAAGAATTATGATAAATCCACTCTTCCTGTGCTCTATAAATGGAAAAACAAAGACTGGATGACAGCACATCTGTTTACAGCATAGTTTACTGAATATTTTAAGCCCACTGTTGAGAACTTGTGCTCAGGAAAAAAAAAAAAAATTCCTGTCAAATATGACTGCTCACTGACAATCCACCTGGTCACCCAAGAGCTCTGATGAAGATATACAACAAGATTAATATTGTTTTCATGCCTGTTAACACACCATCCATGGATTAAAGAGTAATTTCGAGTTTCAAATCTTCTTATTTAAGAAATACATTTCATTAGGCTATAGCTGCCATGGAAGGTGATTCCTCTGATGGATCTGGGACAAGTCAATTGAAAACCTTCTTGAAAGGATTCGTCAGTCTAGATGCCATTAAGAACATTTGTGATTCCTGGGAAGAGGTCAAAATACCAACATTCACAGGAGTTTTGAAGAAATTAATTCCAACCCTCATGGATGACTTTTAGGGGTTAAAGTTTTCAGTGGAAGAAGTAACTGCAGATGTGGTAGAAATAGCAAGAGAGCTAGAATTAGAAGTGGAGTCTGAAGATGTGAGTGAACTGTTTCAATCTCATGATAAAACTTAAACAGGTGAAAAGTTGCTTCTAATGGATGAGCAAAGAAAGTGGTTTCTTGAGATGGAATTCTACTCCTGGTAAGATGCTATGAAAATGATTGAAATGACAACAAAGGATTTAGAATATTACATAAACTTAGTTGATAAAGCAGCGGCAGGGTTTGAGAGAATTAAGTCTAATTTTGAAAGAAATTCTGTTGTGGGTAAGATGCTATCAAACAGTTTTGCAATATGCAACAGTATTGCATATTGATTTTATGAAATCATTCATAAAAGGAAGAGTCAATTGATGTAACAAATTTCATCATTGCCTTATTTTAAGAATTTACCATGGCCACCCCAGCCTTCAGGAACCACCACCCTCATCAGTCAGCAGCCCTCAACATTGAGGCAAGACCCTCCACCAGCAAAACGATTACGACTCACCGAAGGCTCAGATGATGATAAGCATTTTTATTAATAAGGTATTTCTCACATTGTGTTTTTTTTTTTTTTTTTTTTTTTTGCGGTACATGGGCCTCTCACTGTTGTGGCCTCTCCCGTTGCGGAGCACAGGCTCCGGACGCGCAGGCTCAGCGGCCATGGCTCACGGGGCCTAGCTGCTCCACGGCATGTGGGATCTTCCCAGACCGGGGCATGAACCCCTGTCCCCTGCATCGGCAGGCGGACTCTCAACCACTGCGCCACTAGGGAAGCCCCTTAATGGTCTTTTATATTAATGCTCTGAACTCATTTTTCCCCTCCTATAACAAAACCAAAGTATTATTCTATGACCTAGGATTGACTTCTTGTAAATGTACATTTTACTGATAAGTTATAAATGGTTTATGATGATTTTAAATTAAAACCAGAAGTTAAATTTGGAAAATGGAAGAGATAAATAATTCAACTCTCAAAAATGTAGTGTCTTAAAACTGCCATATCATATATCAAATCAAAAACTTTCCAGGGACTCTCTCTGGCTGTGATCAGACCTATTCTTAGCAGGGCCAGTGTCTACTCTCGTCGTTGGAATCTATGAGTTTTGCTTTGGTAATTTTATAGTCACTGGGGTTGTTTACATTGAAACATCCACTCTGACTCTCACATTAATAATTGTTAATGATATAATAGTTAAAAGTGGGAGTTCAAGTCCCTGGGCATTTGGGGATATTTCAATAGACTCAAACAGTCCAAAGCATAGGTAATTATGTATCGGGGCTGTTTATAATGATCACAGGGGACAAATAATTACCTCTAAAGTACTGGGAATAAGATAAAGTGTAGGAATAAATAATGTGCTAATGACTGGATGAATAAGGCGTTGGTGAGGAGGGGTGAACTCCTCGAGTATACAATATTGGTCCCTCTGTCCCTTTCAGAGACATGGTGGCATGGGAGAAACTACGTAACTGACCTTCCTTAATCTCAGTTGCCATATCTATCAAATGGGGTTACTAAAGTTTATTTTGTAGGGTGAGTATTAAAAGATGCAATGTAGTACATGACTGATGCTCTATAATAGGTGTTTAATAAATGATCTGTATTATTTAAGAGGTGGTGTAATGGAATGATTCGGTGTCCTTGCTTTACTACTTACCAGCTTTGTGACAAGATCATTAATTTCTTAAGGCTTTTCCTGTCATCTTTAAAATAGGAAAAATAACACCCAAATTGCAGAACTATTTGAGGAGTAAAATGAGTTAACATCTGTAACATTCTTAGCATATTAGCTGGCATGTGGTTAGCTCTAAATAATGGCAGCTTTAACTGTCATTGTTAACATAATAACCATAACAGTGACTAGTGATATACATCATTCTTGATATGCCTGAGTTTTTTTAATCTCTAGAATTAAATTTCCCTAGAGCAAAAGTGCTCTTTGCATCAGGTGACAATACTATAAAGAAAAATCTAGCCATTACCACTATGCAGTAAACAAGGAGCAATGACTTTGGAAACTGGAAAGACTGCCCAGTAGGAATTTGGCCTTTGTGTTTTATAGAAAGTAGGGATAATAAGCATTGTTGTCTTCAAATATATATTTTATACTTTCTTGTTTTCAGTGTGCTTTGAGGCAAAGAGATGCCAGACTGTAAGTCCTAAAGACCTAACAATATTTTTTTTTTAAGAAAGGTCTTGCTATTTCAGTCATTTCTGTCACATATTCATTGTTTTCAGGAAGTGGCTTTATTTTTCATTTAATTTATATACAAACTGGATTAGGTGTGTGCTATGCCCATCATGACCCCAGAAGTGGTGGTGGTAGCTAATTACCATCCTAATGTTTAGTGACCAAGTTTTCCAAAATATAAAACAGGACCTATTAGAGAATATAAGAAGCATTAACAAATTAGCTAACTAGTCCGAAACACTTCTATGCATACAAGCAAATACTTTCAACATTACCTTTGGCTACTTGAGTCTTCAAGGTAAACATTACATTAAGAGAAACACTCTTGGGGCTTCCCTGGTGGCACAGTGGTTGAGAGTCCGCCTGACGATGCAGGAGACGCAGGTTCGTGCCCCGGTCCGGGAAGATCCCACAGGCCGCGGAGCGGCTGGGCCCGTGAGCCATGGCCGCTGAGCCTGTGCGTCTGGAGCCTGTGCTCCGCAACTGGAGAGGCCACAACAGTGAGAAGAGAAACACTCTTTTGCATTCAGGTCTTTACACTGTTACACTCATTTGTATCCATTTAGTAGGCTGATTCATACTAATATACCTATAAGGAGAATTCTTATCTGTGCATATTTTTATTTTCATTGCTAGAGCTCTCCAAATGTAACCAAATGGAAAAGTAAGATAACCAATCAATAGGTAATATTCTTAATTTTAGAGTTGTTACTCTGTATGATCTAAAGTATACACGTACAATCTGTCCACATTAAACACCCAAAAAGAAAAAAAAATGTTGAGAGTGGAGTGGGGCAATGACAAAAATTTTTACTTTTTCGGACTTTCAGTGTCAATTATTATCCTGAACTCTGAGTGGCCAACGAACTGTATTCCCTCCCAGGGAGAGAGAGTTTCCTTTCTAAACTATGAACTCTTTCTGGGATCTAGGTCACTGTTTAACACCATATACCTTTGGTAGTGGGACAAGTTGGTGTTCTTTAAAGACTGTACAAGGCAAAGAATTTCTGGCAGACTGCTCCAGTATTACAGTTACTGCTAATGTGGGGATGAAAGGCATGTAAATGGGCTTCAAGGAGAGGTTTTGTTTTCATTTCCCTACGTTAGATTGTTAGGGGTAAAAAATGTTCAGATATCAGCAACTTCACATGCCTAATAGTTTGTGAACCAATAGTGTGTTAGGTTTTGCTTTACTCCTGGGAGGATCTCTGAATGAAAATGTAACATGCTGAGAATACACTTAGGAAGGTTATTTTCTTAGTTGATAGAACGTTTAATCACTGTGTTTACTGGTCTTTTATTCCAATTGTGAGGATCTTGAACATAGAAACTGACTTATCTTTTGGGTCTTGTCTCAGCTCAAATTTAACTTCTACAGAGAAGGATTCTCAGACTCTCCACCTCCATCTCTATTTTGTCTCAGAATAATGCTTATCACAGTTTTAAAATTCTGTAGAATATTATTTGAGTGCAGTTGCATTAACCTTTACAAACTGCTCCTTTCTTCCCTCAGGCTACTGGAAAGAATCCATAATTTTACAGACTCCTCAATCCTAGGTCGACTCTTAGACGTTTGTGATGCAAAATCTGAGAGAAAGTGGGGGAATTTGCTGGAGGTTAAAGCAATCTGCACAGTAAGGAAGTGAGAGAGAGTGAAGGGAGTGAGGATATGGTGTAAAAGACAAAAGGAACGAGGGTACAGAGCAGCTGCTTTAAAGTGAGTCTATTAATATTTGCCACTAAACATATGTATATAAATATATTTATATATTACTATTATTATTAAAGAAATGACCAATACTTGGAAAATATATTTTATTTCTAGAGGAAAAAAATAGTAAAATCTGAAACTTAAAAAAGATGTAATATTATAGTTCAAATCTCACACCATAAAATATCCATATAAACTAGATACCCATTAAATTGAAAAGTAAGAAGTAAGTAAAAAGTAAGAGTGTTTTGCTTCTATAGTATATTTGGCTGTAATAGCCCATAAGAGAACTTTGTAGTTGTGGCAACTCTTTGGCAAGATACCTTTATTCTTCTCAGATAATAATTTGCTGGCAAAATGCAGCCATTCTAGCTAAAAATAATATAAAAATTTTAAAATTATGTGCAGAAAATTACTTATATAATCCAAATTGTCCACAGGGTAACAGTTAATGAGCTTGGAGAAAAACGTTTTGAAGAGATAACTATTTAAACATATAGAAATAAAATGTAAAATTAACCATAAAAATACTGTGCTTGAAAGGTATAAAAGTTTGAGTGGCTCAGGTCCCCTCAAGGAATTTGAATTCATATGGAAGTTGGATTGGGTCCAACTGCTTGAGATGTGTCTTTATTTCAAGGGAAGGTTTTCCCAAAGTCAGAATGCCTCCCTAATTCTGCCTTCTCAAAAATAAAAAGTGTTACCATTTACTGTCAGAGCACTGACTCAGACTCCAAGCAAAAATAGAAAGTCAAAGGAAATGAAGATCACATTAAACCTAATGCCACCACTGGACCATTCATCAGTTCATCATCTTTTGGGCCGTTTGATTTGAAAAGATCTGTCCTGCAGCTGGCTGTTTTGGGAGCCTAAAAGCATTGAGGAGGGCATAATTGTATTCCAATGACATTTAGACTTGCTTAGACTTTATATTCTCAAATCTTTCATCAAAGGAGAGATTTAGAAGAGTTCGAAGGAAGGTTTTTATTATACTAGCTATGAGAGGTAAAAGCATTCATTGATCTTAGAGGAAAAATTAAGCTGCGCAAAAAAAATTTTTTTCCTAAGTTAAATGTGAAGGCAGGGCAAGGGTTGATAGTCAAATCTTTTGAACAGTTCATTAGTCTATACTGGGGTCTTAACTTGTAATTTCATAAGGGAAATTATTTGTAAGGGAAACCTATCTCAGACTTCAGAATTTTCTTCAAAATGCTTTCTCTGAAGGCTATATCAAAGCAGAAATTGTTTGACATGGCTCAGTATTAATTTATTATACTAAGTGAGAGGCTTGGGGCTAGCAAACCTAAGTTCAGTTACAAATCATGGTTCAAATGCCATACTGAAAGGAGAGGGAGGTTGGACCAGCTGCTCAAGGTAGAGCTCCCACTCAGTATGAGAGTTCAGGAAGTGAAGCTGCTTCCTCATTCATAATGCTAATGAAAGGAAAATCCTAGGACTTGGTTTAAATAGATTAATGGACTGCTATATTTTAAAATTGCTGACAGTTTGTTTTGGCGCTTCAAGAAGCACTGTAGCATTCACGCACAATAAATTATGAGCGATTAGTGATCATCCAATTTAGAATGAGATAATGGTGTGTTTATGTCAGAGAACTTAATTTAGGCAATCATGTTCCCGGCACTAAGCAAACATGCCAGGCTTGGGAAACTATGAAATGGCCATACGAGAACCCAGGGGGGTGAACATGGTGGTAATCAAGGCCATAAAGACATGGACTACCTTTCATGTTTTAATTTGCATCAGTGCATTTGAGGTCTAAGAGCAGAAGCTGTTCTCCAGCATCTGTCAGACAAACCCATGTGTTTCATTTTGTTTGTTTGTTTTTTAGAAGATAAAAAAGTTGTAAAACATGAGGACTTGCCTAAACAGCTGGACTACAGTCTTCGCTGGGCTAAGCCTCTTCCTAATTCCGTATTCGTGACTGTAGATTTGCAGGAATCAAATTCTCATCTTTTGTGACTTCAGTCTCTAGAAGACATAGGATGAAAATTGGGTCATTCTTCAGAAATAAAAATCTAGTAAGGGCATTATTTAATTCCAAACCACGATGACACTACATTTGGCTTTCTCTTCCAAGGAAACGATACTCAGAGAATTTGGCATGGTCCTACTTCTGTAAGACTAAGTCTTTTCTATCTTATGAGATTGAGGTTCTAGGAGTCTTTTATCACTGGTCTTTGGATGTCCAGCACGAATCCCCTTTTTGATTCACCTTTTCTGCTCCCTTGAAGGTTTCATTCTATGTAGCACTGGCATCAGATAGGATACTTTATTTAATTATTTATTTATTCAGTAATATTTATTCAATATTGACTATGTGCCAGACATTGCTGTATGCCTGTGCTTTCCAGTAGGGAAGCCACTCACATGTGCCTACAGAGCCCTTGAGATATGGACAGTCTGAATTGCCATGCAAAGTATGCACTAGATTTTACAGATACACCACACAACAAAGAAGGTAAAATATCATATGAATATTTTTATATTGATTATGATTTAACATGTAATCAGTATAAACCTTGCTTTTATTACAATAAAAGCGGTAAATTTGTTTTACCTGAAAATGTCTACAAAGCAAAGGCTCTGAGTGTCTTGGAGCTAGACTGTCATTGGCACAAGGTGAAAACCACAGGGTTCCCTCATGGTCAGAAACCACCTTATCTAGATGCAAAGATCTGAAGAGGAAAGATGTTGACCCGCGGATGTCCACTGTCTTGGGTTGAATGGTGGACTCCCCATAAGATAGGTCCGCATCTAAGTCCCTGGGAGTTGTGTATACGACCTTATTTGGAATAAGGGTCTTTGCAGATGTAAGTAAGTTAAGGATCTCAAGATGAGATCATCCTGCATTGGCTGAGTGGGTCCTAAGCCCAATGACAAGTGTGCTTATAAGAGATGAAGAAAAGACAGAAATCCAGAAAACAAGGCCATGTGAAGAAGGAAGCAGAGATTGGAGTGATAAAGCCAGGAGCCAAGGACAGCCTGGAGCCACCAGAATCTGGAAGAAGCAAGGGAGGATTCTCCCCTTAGGGCCTGCAGAGGGAGAGCCTTCAGTGGCTGCTAACACTTTGATTTTGGGCTTCTGACCTCCAGAACTGTGAGGGAATAAATTTCTGTTTTTTTTTTTTTTTTTTTCCTAGAGAAAGCCTGCGCGCAGCAACAAAGACCCAACACAGCCAAAACTAAAATAAATTAATTAAAAATAAAATAAAAAATGTTCGGTTGTTAAAAAAAACCAAAAACCACGTTGTTCAAGGATCAATTGTAGTATTCATGTTAAGGGTGTCATCTAGCTTAAGTAGCTTTAGGTGGCATGTATGCGTAACCAGTTCAAAAATGCTTATTGAAAGTTCATAATCGTGGTAGGTTATTGGATTATCCTGTGGAATCCAAAGTTAGCAAAAACAGGCAGGGATTTTTTTTTTTTTTTTAACATCTTTATTGGAGTATAATTGCTTTACAATGGTATGTTAGCTTCAGCTTCACAACAAAATGAATCAGTTATATACATACATATATTCCCATATCTCTTCCCGCTTGCGTCTCCCTCCCTCCCACCCTCCCTATCCCACCCCTCCAGGCGGTCACAAAGCACCGAGCTGATCTCCCTGTGCTATGCGGCTGCTTCCCACTAGCTATTTACCTTACGTTTGGTAGTGTATATATTGGTCCATGCCTCTTTATCGCTTTGTCACCGTTTACCCTTCCCCCTCCCCATAACCTCAAGTCCATTCTCTAGTAAGTCTGTGTCTTTATTCCTGTTTCACCCCTAGGTTTTTCATGACATTTTTTTTTTAAATTCCATATATATGTGTTAGCATACGGTATTTGTCTTTCTCTTTCTGACTTACTTCACTCTGTATGACAGACACTAGGTCTATCCACCTCATTACAAATAGCTCAATTTTGTCTCTTTTTATGGCTGAGTAATATTCCATTGTATATATGTGCCACATCTTCTTTATCCATTCATCCGATGATGGACACTTAGGTTGTTTCCATCTCCGGGCTATTGTAAATAGAGCTGCAATGAACATTTTGGTACATGACTCTTTTTGAATTATGGTTTTCTCAGGGTATATGCCCAGTAGTGGGATTGCTGGGTCATATGGTAGTTCTATTTGTAGCTTTTTAAGGAACCTCCATACTGTTCTCCACAGTGGCTGTATCAATTTACATTCCCACCAACAGTGTAAGAGGGTTCCCTTTTCTCCACACCCTCTCCAGCATTTATTGTTTCTAGATTTTTTGATGATGGCCATTCTGACTGGTGTGAGATGATATCTCATTGTAGTTTTGATTTGCATTTCTCTCATGATTAGTGATGTTGAGCATTCTTTCATGTGTTTGTTGGCACTCTGTATATCTTCTTTGGAGAAATGTCTATTTAGGTCTTCTGCCCATTTTTGGATTGGGTTGTTTGTTTATTTGTTATTAAGCTGCATGAGCTGCTTATAAATTTTGGAGATCAATCCTTTGTCAGTTGCTTCATTTGCAAATATTTTCTCCCATTCTGAGGGTTGTCTTTTGGTCTTCTTTATGGTTTCCTTTGCTGCGCAAAAGCTTTTAAGTTTCATTAGGTCCCATTTGTTTACTCTTGTTTTTATTTCCATTTCTCTAGGAGGTGGGTCAAAAAGGACCTTGCTGTGATTTATGTCATAGAGTGTTCTGCCTATGTTTTCCTCTAAGAGTTTGATAGTTTCTGGCCTTACATTTAGGTCTTTAATCCATTTTGAGCTTATTTTTGTGTATGGTGTTAGGGAGTGATCTAATTTCATACCTTTACATGTAGCTGTCCAGTTTTCCCAGCACCACTTATTGAATAGGCTGTCCTTTCTCCACTGTACATTTCTGCCTCCTTTGTCAAAGATAAGGTGACCATATGTGCGTGGGTTTATCTCTGGGCTTTCTATCCTGTTCCATTGATCTATCTTTCTGTTTTTGTGCCAGTACCATACCGTCTTGATAACTGTAGCTTTGTAGTATAGTCTGAAGTCTGGGAGCCTGATTCCTCCAGTTCCTTCTTTCGTTCTCAAAATTGCTTTGGCTATTCGGGGTCTTTTGTGTTTCCATACAAATTGCGAAATTTTTTGTTCTAGTTCTGTGAAAAATGCCAGTGGTAGTTTGATAGGGATTGCATTGAATCTATAGATTGCTTTCGGTAGTAGAGTCTTTTTCACAATGTTGATTCTTCCAATCCAAGAACATGGTATATCTCTCCATCTATTTGTATCGTCTTTAATTTCTTTCATCAGTGTCTTATAATTTTCTGCATACAGATCTTTTGTCTCCTTAGGTAGGTTTATTCCTAGATATTTTATTCTTTTTGTTGCAATGGTAAATGGGAGTGTTTTCTTGATTTCACTTTCAGATTTTTCATCATTAGTATATAGGAATGCCAGAGATTTCTGTGCATTAATTTTGTATCCTGCCACTTTACCAAATTCATTGATTAGCTCTAGTAGTTTTCTGGTAGCATCTTTAGGGTTCTCTATGTATAGGATCATGTCATCTGCAAACAGTGACAGCTTTACTTCTTCTTTTCCGATTTGGATTCCTTTTATTTCCTTTTCTTCTCTGATTGCTGTGGCTAAAACTTCCAAAACTATGTTGAATAAGAGTGGTGAGAGTGGGCAACCTTGTCTTGTTCCTGATCTTAGTGGAAATGCTTTCAGTTTTTCACCATTGAGGATGATGTTTGCTGTGGGCTTGTCATATATGGCCTTTATTATGTTGAGGAAAGTTCCCTCTATGCCTACTTTCTGCAGGGTTTTTATCATAAATGGGTGTTGAATTTTGTCTAAAGCTTTCTCTGCATCTATTGAGATGATCATATGGTTTTTCTCCTTCAGTTTGTTAATATGGTTTATCACATTGATAGATTTGCGTATATTGAAGAATCCTTGCATTCCTGGAATAAACCCCACTTGATCATGGTGTATGATCCTTTTAATGTGCTGTTGGATTCTGTTTGCTAGTATTTTGTTGAGGATTTTTGCATCTATGTTCATCAGTGATATTGGCCTGTAGTTTTCTTTCTTTGTGACATCCTTGTCTGGTTTTGGTATCAAGGTGATGGTGGCCTCGTAGAAGGAGTTTGGGAGTGTTCCTCCCTCTGCTATATTTTGGAAGAGTTTGAGAAGGATAGGTGTTAGCTCTTCTCTAAATGTTTGATAGAATTCGCCTGTGAAGCCATCTGGTCCTGGGCTTTTCTTTGTTGGAAGATTTTTAATCACAGTTTCAATTTCAGTGCTTGTGATTGGTCTGTTCATATTTTCTATTTCTTCCTGATTCAGTCTTGGCAGGTTGTGCATTTCCAAGAATTTGTCCATTTCTTCCAGATTGTCCATTTTATTGGCATAGAGTTGCTTGTAGTAATCTCTCATGATCTCTTTTATTTCTGCAGTGTCAGTTGTTACCTCTCCTTTTTCATTTCTAATTCTATTGATTTGAGTCTTCTCCCTTTTTTTCTTGATGAGTCTGGCTAGTGGTTTATCTATTTTGTTTATCTTCTCAAAGAACCAGCTTTTAGTTTTATTGATCTTTGCTATTGTTTCCTTCATTTCTTTTTCATTTATTTCTGATCTGATTTTTATGATTTGTTTCCTTCTGCTAGCTTTGGGGTTTTTTTGTTTTTCTTTCTCTAATTGCTTGAGGTGCAAGGTTAGGTTGTTTATTCGAGATGTTTCCTGCTTCTTAAGGTGGGCTTGTATTGCTATAAACTTCCCCCTTAGAACTGCTTTTGCTGCATCCCACAGGTTTTGGGTCGTTGTGTCTCCATTGTCGTTTGTTTCTAGGTATTTTTTGATTTCCTCTTTGATTTCTTCAGTGGTCACTTCATTATTAAGTAGTGTATTGTTTAGCCTCCATGTGTTTGTATTTTTTACAGATCTTTTCCTGTAATTGATATCTAGTCTCATGGCGTTGTGGTCAGAAAAGATACTTGATACAATTTCAATTTTCTTAAATTTACCAAGGCTTGATTTGTGACCCAAGATATGATCTATCCTGGAGAATGTTCCATGAGCACTTGAGAAAAATGTGTATTCTGTTGTTTTTTGGATGGAATGTCCTATAAATATCAATTAAGTCCATCTCGTTTAATGTATCATTTAAAGCTTGTGTTTCCTTATTTATTTTCATTTTGGATGATCTGTCCATTGGTGAAAGTGGGGTGTTAAAGTCCCCTACTATGAATGTGTTACTGTCGATTTCCCCTTTTATGGTTGTCAGTATTTGCCTTATGTATTGAGGTGCACCTAAGTTGGGTGCATAAATATTTACAATTGTTATATCTTCCTCTTGGATCGATCCCTTGATCATTATGTAGTGTCCTTCTTTGTCTCTTCTAATAGTCTTTGTTTTAAAGTCTATTTTGTCTGATATGAGAATTGCTACTCCAGCTTTCTTTTGGTTTCCATTTGCATGAAATACCTTTTTCCATCCCCTTACTTTCAGTCTGTATGTGTCTCTAGGTCTGAAGTGGGTCTCTTGTAGACAGCAAATATATGGGTCTTGTTTTTGTATCCATTCAGCCAATCTGTGTCTTTTGGTGGGAGCATTTAGTCCATTTACATTTAAGGTAATTATCGATATGTGTGTTCCTATTCCCATTTTCTTAATTGTTTTGGGTTCATTATTGTAGGTCCTTTTCTTCTTTTGTGTTTCTTGCCTAGAGAAGTTCCTTTAGCAGTTGTTGTAGAGCTGGTTTGGTGGTGCTGAACTCTCTCAGCTTTTGCTTGTCTGTAAAGGTTTTAATTTCTCCATCAAATCTGAATGAGATCCTTGCTGGGTAAAGTAATCTTGGTTGCAGGTTTTTCTCCTTCAACACTTTCAATATGTCCTGCCACTCCCTTCTGGCTGGCAGAGTTTCTGCTGAAAGATCAGCTGTTAACCTTATGGGGATTCCCTTGTGTGTTATTTGTTGTTTTTCCCTTACTGCTTTTAATATGTTTTCTTTGTATTTAATTTTTGACAGTTTGATTAATATGTGTCTTGGCGTGTTTCTCCTTGGATTTATCCTGTATGGGACTCTCTGTGCTTCCTGGACTTGATTAACTATTTCTTTTCCCATATTAGGGAAGTTTTCAACTATAATCTCTTCAAATATTTTCTCAGTCCCTTTCTTTTTCTCTTCTTCTTCTGGAACCCCTATAATTCGAATGTTGGTGCGTTTAATGTTGTCCCAGAGGTCTCTGAGACTGTCCTCAGTTCTTTTCATTCTTTTTTCTTTATTCTGCTCTGCAGTAGTTATTTCCACTGTTTTATCTTCCAGGTCACTTATCCGTTCTTCTGCCTCAGTTATTCTGCTATTGATCCCATCTAGAGTATTTTTAATTTCATTTATTGTGTTGTTCATCGTTGCTTGTTTCATCTTTAGTTCTTCTAGGTCCTTGTTAACTGATTCTTGCAATTTGTCCATTCTATTGTCCATTCTATCTCCAAGATTTCGGATCAACCTTACTATCATTATTCTGAATTCTTTTTCAGGTAGACTGCCTATTTCCTCTTCATTTGTTAGGTCTGGTGGGTTTTTATCTTGCTCCTTCATCTGCTGTGTGTTTTTCTGTCTTTTCATTTTGCTTATCTTACTGTGTTTGGGGTCTCCTTTTTTGCAGGCTGAAGGTTCGTAGTTCCTGTTGTTTTTTGTGTCTGTCCCCAGTGGCTAAGGTTGGTTCAGTGGGTTGTGTAGGCTTCCTGGTGGAGGGTACTAGTGCCTGTGTTCTGGTGGATGAGGCTGGATCTTGTCTTTCTGGTGGGCAGGTCCACGTCTGGTGGTGTGTTTTGGGGTGTCTGTAGACTTACTATGATTTTGGGCAGCCTCTCTGGTAATGGGTGGGGTTGTGTTCCTGTCTTGCTAGTTGTTTGGCATAGGATGTCTAGCACTGTAGCTTGCTGGTCGTTGAGTGAAGCTGGGTGCTGGCGTTGAGATGGAGATCTCTGGGAGATTTTTGCTGTTTGATATTATGTGCAGCTGGGAGGCCTCTTGTGGACCAGTGTCCTGAAGTTGGCTCTCCCACCTCAGAGGCACAGCACTGACTCCTGGCTGCAGCACCAAGAGCCTTTCATCCACAGGGCTCCTTAATTTGGGATGATTCGTTGTCTATTCAGGTATTCCACAGATGCAGGGTATATCAAGTTGATTGTGGAGCTTTAATCCGCTGCTTCTGAGGCTGCTGGGAGAGATTTCCCTTTCTCTTCTTTGTTCTGACAGTTCCCAGGGGCTCAGCTTTGGATTTGGCCCCGCCTGTGCGTGTAGGTCGCCGGAGGGCGTCTGTTCTTTGCTCAGACAGGACGGGGTTAAAGGAGCCGCTGATTCGGAGGCTCTGGCTCACCCAGGCCGGGGGGTAGGGAGGGTCACGGAGTGCGGGGGCGGGCCTGCAGCGGCAGAGGCCGGCGTGACGCTGCAGCCTGAGGGCGCCGTGCGCTCTCCCGGGGGAGCCGTCCCTGGATCCCGGGACCCTGGCAGTGGCGGGCTGCACAGGCTCCCCGGAAGGGCGTGTGGCTAGTGACCTGTGCTCGCACACAGGCCTCCTGACGGCGGCAGCAGCGGCCTCAGCGTCCCATGTCCGTCTCTGGGCTCCGCAATCTTAGCCGCGGCTCGCGCCTGTCCCTGGAGCCCTCTCAAGCAGCGCTCTTAATCCCCTCTCCTCGTGCACCAGGAAACAAAGAGGGACGTAAAAGTCTCTTGCCTCTTCGGCAGGTCCAGACCCCTCCCCGGACTCTCTCCCGGCCAGCCGCGGCGCACCAACGCCCTGCAGGCTGTGTTCACGTCGCCAACCTCAGTCCTGTCCCGGCGCTCCGACAAAAGCCGGAGCCTCAGCTCCCAGTCCCGCCCGCCCCGGCGGGCGAGCAGACAAGCCTCTCGGCTGGTGAGTGCCGGTCGGCCCGATCCTCTGCGCTGGAATCTGTCCGCTTTGCCCTCCGCACCCCTGTTGCTGTGTTCTCCTCCGCGGCTCCCAAGCTCCCCCACTCCGCCTCCCGAAGTCTCCACCCGCGAAGGGGCTTCCTAGTGTGTGGACACTTTTCCTCCTTCACAGCTCTCTCCCGCTGGTGCAGGACCCGTCCCTATCCTTTTGTCTCTGTTTAGTTTTTTCTTTTGCCCTAACCAGGTACGTGGGGGGTTCCTTGCCTTTTGGGAGGTCTGAGGTCTTCTGCCAGCGTTCAGTAGGTGCTCCGTAGGAGTTGTTCCACGCGTAGATGTACTTCTGGTGTATCTGTGGAGAGGAAGGTGATCTCCGCGTCTTACTCTTCCGCCATCTTCCCGGAAGTCCCCTCTGTTTTTTTTAAGCCACTACATTTGTGGTAATTTGTTGTGGCAGTCCTAGGAAACTAACACATATGCTCTTCTTTTTTCCCCCCTAAAACTCATGGACTAGATAAATCACTCCACTTTACATTGAGAAAAACTGAAAGAATTAATCTAAGGTCCTTCATATAGAAACAAAGATATTCCTCCCTATAGAAGGATGGTCTCTTTGCACTTTACCCTGTAGTTCAGTTTCAGCCTTTACTCACATTATTTCGCCCACGTTCTTATCCTTAGTTTGTGACAAACCCTATCCAACTTCTTCTTAAACCCTACCCCAAGATCAAAATGACTCCTTCACACATTGCTCTACATTTTACTACTGTTTATTTCATTTACTCAACAAATACTTTGAGAATCATTTCTATATGACAATAAATTGAAATATTTTTCTTGGGATACATTGTGAACAAAACAAAGATCTCTGCCCTCTGGGATCTTAATTTCTAGTAGAGGCAGAGACGATATATAACAACAATAAATAATAGAACATATTATGGATTAGGAAGTGTTGTGGAGCACAGAAGAAGTCAAGCAGGGTAAGTGGACCCAGGAGTACTGGGGGTGGGAGACTGGTTGCACTATTGATTAAGGTGGTCAGGGTGGGCGTCGTTGAGAAGATGACATTTGAGCAAAGACTTGGAGGGGAGGAGTTAGCCAAGCAGATTGGGAAGAACATTCCAGGTAGAGAGAACAGCTAGATAAAAGACCTTAAGGCTGGAGTATCCCTGGTGTGTGTGAGACAGAGGCCACTAGGGTGGGAGCAGAGTGAGCAAGGGACAAAGGTAGGAGAAGAGGTAATGCTGGGCAGCATGTAGGACCCATGAGGCCATTGTAGGGAGTTGGCATTTTCTTTGGATGAAAGGGGGAGAGCTTTAGAGGGCTTTGCACAGGGAGAAAATACTCTGACAAATTTTAAAAAGTTATTTTGACTAGTGTTGAGAATGGGCCACGGAGGTGGCAGGGGTGGGAGCAAGGATAGAAGCCGAGAGGCCTGTTAAGAGGATGTCGCCGTTGAGAAATAATGTTGGCTCAGACCTGGGTGGTCAATGGAACTGGTGAGAAGAAGTGGTCTTATGTATATCATTTGAAGGTACAGTCAGCAGGAATTTTGATAGATGAGATGCAAGGTGTGAAAGAGAAAGAGGAATCAAGGTTGATTCTATAAGTTTGGCCTGAACATCTGGAAGAATGGAGATAATTTCAATGACAGAGGAAAGACTGTAAGGAGAGTAAATTGGGGGGTTATTATTCATTTCCAAGTGAATTTTCTCATAATTAGCCTGAGTTAGTGGCTCCATCATCAGGGAAATTAAGAGTGATGCATGCATAGTTCATTCTCATTGAACTCCAGGGTGTTCTTGGCTCACCCCATTATGGTAATGGCAAAGATCCAAGCTTTCTGTAGTTTACCTCTTATGAGTCTGACTCTCTGTGAAATCCTGAGGACCTGCAAATGGTCTCTTGAAATTATTGATTTCATAGTTAGAATTTCTTTTGGCTAATCTTCATTCCTTTCCTTCTCTAACATGATAGATTCTCTTTTTAATTAATAATAGCTGCCTTTCACATTTTTCTGAAGAGCGTTGCAATTTTCTTTCAAGGACTCCTCTCCCCTGTTATTTCCTGCATTGTTGGTTATCATCTTAGTGAAAGTTAGAACCTGCTTCTTCAGCTTCCCATTTATTCTCTTCTACACTATTCCAATAAATTCCCTTTCCTAAGACAGTCAAAGTTGGTTTTCACGATTACAGTGAAGAACACTGGCAGATAGATATATCTTTCTTTAAATGAGGGAAGGGATACAATTTACTTTTTAACATTAGAATTCCATGTTACAAAGGTTGTTGAATGCTCATTTCAGAACTTTAATTTACACATCTTATGCGGTTTTATGTGCAATAGACCCCATGAGTTTTAATCCTATGACATCGTCAACGAATATTATCAGAGTTCAATGTGATGGCTTCTGGTCAGCTCCCTAGGCTGAGTTTTCTTTGCCCAGACTAAGCTCAATTGTGCTCATGAGCTAAGTTGTCTCTACAAAGACAGTTCTGAAAAGGATTTTACACGGGATCATAATTTAGTCACCACTGGCATATATTCAGTCATTTAATAATTCTTCAACTTTGTCTCTGAACTTATGATTTATTCTTCTTTTTGTCGTAACTTAGGTTTATTTTTAGTGCTTTCTTCAGCTCTTCAAGTTGTCCAATACAGTGAAAACAGCAGTACAATGAACCCTAAGGAGAAAATGTTTCTATTTTCTTTTAGATTCTGAGTCTACTCATTTTTAGATCCTGAGTTTAATCCTGAGTCATTATTATTTATCTTCTGGGTCCAATGGATCCCTTTTATTAAAAAGACACTTTTAGGCCATTTAACAAAGAAATTATAGAAGTAAGAATAAGGGGGATAGTGAAAAATAGCTATATTAAGATTTTTATTTTTTATTATTAATTTTTTTAGCTGTGCTGTGTGGCTTGTGGGATCTTAGTTCCCCACACCAGGGATCGAACCTGGGCCCAAGGCAATGAAAGCACTGAGTCCTAACCACTGGACCACCAGGGAATTCCCTATATTAAAAATTTTAATAAGAATTTAAACAGCAATTGCATTGCCAGATACAATACTTTTGAAAACTTTGATGACTTTTAATTTTGTTGAAGAGAGGATTTCCATCTTCTTTCCTCCATAATTATAAAACATTTTTATTTTTAGATTTATAAACACCAATTAGAATGATTATTTCAGTGAATTTTTTTGTTTATACATTATATATTTCCTTCCAATTATCTTTGTATACAGAGCTGCCCTAGTAATTTTTCATTTATGAATCATATCAAGTAAATTTTGGTGCACGAACCCCCCTAAATGAGAATACTCATCTTTTTAGAATACCAGGATGGTCTAGGTTCTTGTTGTGAGTTGCAAGATGAAGTTTCTCCTGTTAAAGGATTAGCTGGTTAAGAATGCCATATTTTCTTATTGTCAAGCACTGTTCTGAGCACTTCAAATATATTAACTTATTTAATCATTTAATCTTCACAGCCACCACATGCAGTAAGCACGATCAGTATAAAAGAGGAGACTGAGGTACACAGAAGGTCAGTAACTTGTCCAAGGTCACACACTTAGTGAGTCGCAGAGCCGTATTCAAACCCAGGCAATCTCCTCTTAACCACTACCCTTACTCTCTATAAGAATAAACAGCCTGGCCATATATGCTCACAAATCCTGTAACAGTCTGGAAACAACGTATTCAAAATGGAGGGCAAGCCTTAAAGGAGGGCTATGTGAAACTTCCCAACCTGTGCATTACAAGTGGTTAGCAGGTCTTTTTGTACACTGACTCTATCAGCCTATCAGAAGTTTCCTCTTAGCGCATGAACAGGTGCCTCTCTTTACCCACAAATGCTGCATTATTTTCTATGTAATATGACCTGAAAATGGTTGAGAATTTCTGTTTTTCTCTACTTATATCAACTCTCAGTATACCATCAGGGCCCATTGGATCCAATATTAGTTTTTAAGCTTCATTTTTGGTCAGTGTGTTTGTAAATATTGATATTTCATGAATTTTATCCTTTCTTAAAGATCTTGCACAGAGCAAAGAGAAGACCTAACAAAAAGAGGGAGACTGGATATATGAGAGAGAAGGGTAAAAGGTCAGGTTCACTCACAGAGTAGGAAGTGAGGACGAGGGGAGTTCAAATGGAGGCAATACTTTGGGTTAATGTATTATTTGACTTATTCATTCAGCAAATATTTACTGATCACCTACTATTTACTGGGCCCTTGTCAGGCTCAGAATAAAGCAGTGACTATTATATACATGGATCCCAATCCTCATGAAGCTTAGAGTGTAGCAGGAAATATGGACATGAAACCAGTAATTACAAGTGTGATAAATGTTATGAAAGGAGAAGCATGTTTCTGGATCTCCTTCCCTAAATCCTTTTCTTCCACGTTAAGCATCTGTGAGCCCTAGGGCTTTCTCCTGTGTCTTCTTACGTTTTCATTCAAAACCTCTCTTAGGACTCTCATCTAAATCCAAAGTCACTTAGCCAGCATACATGATTGTTTTCCAAATATGCATCTCTTGCTCTCTCTCCTGAGATTTAGACGGATATTTTCAGCTGCCTGTTCTCCCTTTACCCACTGAGGTCTAGTTGGCATTTCAGACTCAGCTTGACTGAAAATGAACTCATTATTCTTTCCTCAAAAGCTGTTTATCCTAACATACTGTACCTGATGTTAATGACTGGCAATGTGATCCACCCATTTCCCAACTGAAAAGCCTGGAAGTTTCTAAAGACACCTCTATCTTCTTCAGCTCCCATCTCTGATGGCCACATAGTTCTATCAGTTGATTGTTTTTCCTTTCTCATTGTCTTATTTCAGGCCATCATAGCTTTTTGCCTGCATCACTGCCATTGTATTTTATGCTAAATTACACTGCAGGCAAGTGGTAGAGGTCCTCATTTACTTACGTGTTTTTAAAATTGCTTTTGATCAGAGACTCAACTTTACTATTCCTACTTCTTGGAATTTATTAAAGTTTTCTTTGTGGCATAATATATAGTTAATTTTTGACAATGTGCTGCTAGCATCGATAAAAAGTGCATTCTTTGGTTTTAGGTTATAAAGTTGGATACCTATCAATTGAATAACAACTATGTTACCTTAGTAATTGTGTTATTTAGGTCATTCCTATCTATACTTATCTTTATTTGTCTACTTGATCCTCGATGGACAGAGATAGGTAAAATAAAATTTTGACTATTAATAATTAGCTTGTTCTTGTATGTTGCATATGAGTGTCAATGCTTATTCAGTTTCCTTGTGATTCACGTAGTTTCTGTGATTTCTTTCTGCCTTTTCTCTCCAGCCAACAAAGATCAACCTTTGCAATACTGCTTGCTATGCAGAAGCCATCTATTTGACTCTGCTTCACCAATAGATCATTCTTGGGAGAGTAGAGTGTGTGATTTCTCCTTCTTCCTTGTTTTTGTTCCTTTTTTGGCCGGAGGGTGGTCCAGGGAAAGTCCTTCTGCTAGTCCGTGCACATACCTGACATGGTTGTAAATAAGGTCTTGTTAGTGTTTCCCTTAGCGAGTATCACCTGTTTTGGGAGAATATCACTCTGTGGCCTTGTTCGAGGTACAGCTGCAGACATGTATCTCCCCTGGAGTGTCCCTCATCGCGACATTCACTGCATCTGGGACCTTTGTCTAATAGTGCGGTGAAAGTTATATACAGTTTTGTTGAAATGGTGTCTATATTTCTGTTTCTCTTTGTGGTTCAGGAGCAGTTTTTGAAAGGAGAAAGGAGTAGCATCTTTTCTATTTCACTGTTTAGAACCCCTCTTCTATTTCACTATTTAAATACCATTGCTGTCAAGCTGGCTTCTCAGTCTGCAGACTTGTTCTCCCATTGAACCTCGAAGCTGCTTTCAGAGTATCTTCTCTCAGTGAAATATCTCATCAGGGCATGTTCTTGCTTAAGGCCCTTCAATGACTCTCTACCACCTGCAAGTTACAATTCAAACTCCTTAGCATGACACAGATGCTCTTTATGATCTGACTCTTGTCAAAATCTTTAGCCTAATTTCCTCCCTCCCTCTGTCCTTCACAACACACACATCGTACTGAACTGTTTTCAGTTTCCCAATGGCTATGCCTTTTTATATTCTATTTGCTTGGCCAGGAATGGAAGCTTATCTTCAGACCCCGCCGAAGCATTGCATTCCTTGGTTTCTTTCTCATTGTGAGGTCTCATGCACAAGCCTTGACTCTGATAGCATCCATGTCCAAATGCCACTTTACTCCTTTATTTATTGAATTTTTATTATGTACCAGGTCCTATTAAATCTTGGATGTAGAGTAGTGAACAAAATAGACAAAAGTCCTGCCCTCAAGTTTTATAAGATGAATGTGGGATTATCGTTTTCTTCACTAGCATGTGAAATCCTTGAACGCAGGGATTGCATTTTTAATCTTTTTGTCCAAAGTGCATGGACTATAGTAGATCCTCAACAGCTATCTATCAAACGAGCAAATAACTAGGAGGGAGTCCAAGTAGTTTGTAATAATCCGTGTGAGGGGGTATTGGTTCCTGATTCCAAAGCAAGGAAAAGTTGGACAAATGTTTACATTTCTGAGGTGTAAGCATTAAGTTTTGGCAATGGAAGGGCTTTTAGCATAGCTGAGCTTTCTAGATTGGGCCACTAATTGAGGGAACATGGTAGGGTGAGCAAGTTGGGAGTTGAGTTTAGCTTTGTACTCTGAAGCACATTCTGAACTTTGAGCTGCAGCGTCATGATAGAGCACATGCTGCATTCCAAAAGGGGTACTAGACCATATGCCGAAACTTCAAAGGTATGAAAAGATTCCGCGAGTGCAAACAAAGGATTTTTATGAGAAGGGTTTGGGGAAACGCTGTGATGTCAGTTTCTCCTCCTTGCTCCTCCTCTCCTTACCCAGGGTTGTAGGTGGGGTTGGAAGCTACTTCTCAGCTCAATACACAGCGAGAGGGGCTTCACTGGGACCCCATGGTGAGCCTCCTGTGTGTGCTTTGAAAATGGGGAACGTAGGGACTTGGTGATTGGCGTGAACTTGAGAAAGCTGGCACAGCTTATTGTCAGCCAGCCGACCATCTGGGCACTGCACTCCCCTCTGATGGAGGGCCAGAGGTGTTCCAGGGGCTATAACACATGTAACCTTTGGTAGGGAAAGGCAGCCTTGGGTGTTTTGCAAAGAAATCCTGACCAAGAGAGAAGGCCCTTGGACTAATGGCTTCCTAGTAAGAGGCTCTGGAGACTGAAGCTGAGGCTGTCAGGGGCAGCCATGTGAAGGACAGTTATTGCCTATCATTACGGGAGTTGCACTTTGCAAGACCCAACGGGAATCTTGGAAGAACCCACCAAAGTACATGTGAGAGAAAGAGTCAACTGCAAGCATCTGCTAGGTCCGGGGGTTAAGAATGAACTTTATACAGTGACAGATATCATCGTGTTTCCTATCCCTCTTACCCCTGCCAGGACATACTCGGCAGGGAAAGGACCAAAAAAGCCACGCCCTGTTCTCCTAGGGCAAATGACTGATTTATAGCGGTCCCCAGGTGGGCAAAGAGGAAGAGTTGTAAAGTGAGATCAAATTTGGAGTTGTGAATTCGATTGGTCTGAGATTCTTAATTTCTGAATCTTGATCATGTGATCTAAGACACCTTGAGGACTTGAAGCTTCCATCATCAGAGGCAGGGTAAGTGTTATCACCATCCACAGAGAAGGTTTAAAGGGACACGGAACGCCAACATAAAGCTGTCATACGATTATACCCCAGGAGTGCTGCTTGTTAAATGTACCAAGTACATGTACATTTAGGAGCCATTAGCTTACAGAGGACAGTTGAAATAATAGCAAGAGTTGGAAGCAATGGATTGGTGGATAAGGTTATAAGAGGGTTTTTTTGTTCAGAACCCTGGCGGTTACCAATATTAATAGGGTGGGCAGAGGGAGAAGAATGTAGAGAGTAAGAAGGCATTGCCAGAGAGGTAGAAGAAGGCAAAAAGAATGATATCATGGAAGTAGGAAACCTGGAAGATCCAGGTTCCGAGGAGCCTGAAACTTATTCAGTTATAACTAATCGAAGCTTATTTAATTACTAATACAAATTAGGTACAAGTAGATATTTATAAAGAGAAAATAAGTACCAAGAACAATATAATATCTAGAAAAAACAGTATGATATTTTTATTAGTAAATTATTAACACCTCTACGTAGTATTTTCCTTATGCTTTTTGACTGCATAATATTTGATTACCTCCTCTCTCTAGAAAGACAAGAAAGAATTCAGTCTTCCCCTTAGGATGGTTGATAAAAGCTCAGTTTTTATTATCAATGATTTATTTATTTATTTAAAATTAATTTATTTTTTGGCTGTGTTGGGTCTTTGTGCTGCGTGTGGGCTTTCTGTAGCTGCAGCAAGCAGGGGGCTACTTGTCGTGGTGCGCAGGCTTCTCACTGCGGTGGCTTCTCTTGTTGCAGAGCATGGGCTCTAGGCACATGGGCTTCCGTAGTTGCAGCACACAGGCTCAGTAGTTGTGGCTCGCGGGCTCTAGAGCTCAGGCTCAGTAGTTGTGGCGCACGGGCTTAGTTGCTCCGCAGTGTGTGGGATCTTCCTGGACCAGGGCTCGAACCCGTGTCCCCTGCGTTGGCAGGCGGATTCTTTTTTATTTTTTTAATGATATAATACATTGTTAATTATAATATAATATACAATATAATGCAATGTGTATTACACTTCAACACAATACCGTATAGGGCTTCCCTGGTGGCACAGTGGTTGAGAATCCGCCTGCCATTGCAGGGGACATGAGTTCGTGCCCCGGTCCAGGAAGATCCCACATGCCGCGGAGCAACTGGGCCCGTGAGCCATGGCTGCTGAGCCTGCGCGTCCAGAGCCTGTGCTCCGCAACGGGAGAGGCCACAACAGTGAGAGGCCCGTGTACCGGAAAAAAAAAAAGACACCGTTAGAAAATGAAACGGTAAGCAACAAACTCAGAAAATATTCACAATACATACATTAATCTGTAAAAGACATGTATATTCAGCATATATAAAATAAGCCTTACATTTGAATATTAAAATGACAAACCATAACAAATGGGCAAACAGCCCCTTCATTTAAAAAATGATATATAAATAGTCAGCAAGCACATGAGAGATGTTCAACATCATTTGTCATCAAGGAAATGCAATGTAAAACCAGAAAGAGATACCACTGCACTCACTAGCATTGCTAAAACAAAAAAGACAGGTGATACCAAATGTTGGTGATGATGTGGAGAAAGTCAACTCTCAATTTCTAGTGGAACTGTAAAGTGGTACAACCATTCAGAAAAACAGTTTAGTAGATCCTAATAAAGTTAAACATATGCCTCCTGAGCATATGTTTAACATATGCATACTAAGCCTATACAAAGGAGCAATTCCACTCCTTTGTATTTGCCCAAGATATATGAGAAAATGTATCCAATAAAAGCTTGTACATGCATGCCCATAGTAGCTTTATTTATAAAAACAAATAACTGGAAACAGGTGTCCATCAATAAGAAAATAGATATCAACTTGTGCTATATTCATTTGATGGAAAAACAGCAATAAAATGATGATACGTTCAACATTATGAATGAACCACAAAAATATTATACTGAGCTGAAGACAACGTCACAAAGGAATACATACAGTGTAATTGTATTTAGAGGAAAGTCAGGTGCAAGCAAAACTAGTCTATAGTGATAAAAACTTAAAAAAGAAAGTTCCAGGGAGGGATGAAGAGGGGAGGTTGGTATTGACTGGAAAGGGATCTTTCAACGGGTAAAGAAAATCTTCTGTATCTTAATTGGGTGATGGTTACACAGGTGTGTCATTTGTCAAAATTCATCCAACTCTACTCATGTAAGCTCTGCACATTCTACTGTGTAAAATATATAAAATAAAAACAAAAATAAATTTACTAGTAAAATGTGTTGAGTAATAAGAGGGAAATGCGAAAAAAAGGGAATAATTATGCCTCAGAGTCTGACTGAATGTAAAAGGGTCAGGTGTGAAGTCTGTAATTTAACCTGACTTATTTGGGAATGCTTCTTGGGCCCAGACAGAGGATTGGACTCACTTGACAGTAGTATTACACTCTACCAGGCACATGGACCAAGCTCAATGGTTGGATACTTCTTCCTTTTCCTCTTACCTTTTAAGTAAAAACAAACACTGTAATAACTACCAGGAGATTCTGACCTAAAGAAGAATGTAGATTGAGATTTATGATGAGATATGAATCCTCCCGTTAGTAGAATCCATCAGCTTTGTCAGTCCTGAGTTTGAACTCTGCTGGAAAGGTGGAGCATCTTCCACTTTGGAGCTTGTTTCTGTTGTTTTTCTGTTGCAGCCTGAAGAATGCTAACTTCCAGGGCACAGAGCAAGCCTCATCTGTTTAGCCTCATTATTTATTTATTTGTTTATTTTGAATAATGATATTTATTTATTTATTTTTTAACATCTCTATTGGAGTATAATTGCTTTACAGTGGTGTCTTAGTTTGGCAGGCAGATTCTTAACCACAGTGCCACCAGGGAAGTCCAAATGACTTATTAATAAATTTACTTTTAGGGATTTTTATTATGTATTTTAGCTTTACTATTCATATTGGTAATGGCAAATAAATTTTTAGGATTATTATCAAATTTGGGAAGAATTCTATAAAACTTCCTTCACATGCAAACGCTAAGATTTCAGGGCATTTAAAGTATTCCCATGTAGTTGCTGTGGCAATTTTAAAACATAGTCACAAGTTCTTTGACTCTTCTCCCATTTAGAGGTAGAGTTATATGTCCCTTCCTCTTGAATCAGGGTGGGCTTTTGTGTCTATTTTATTCAATAGCATACAGTGGAAATGAAGCTATGTCACTTCCGCCGCTGGGTCAAAAAAAGGTCATGCACTTCCCTGCTTGGTTACAGGAATACTTGATATTGTAGTCCTGTGCCTCAGTGTTAGGAATCTGATTACACATTGGCCACCGTGCTGTGGGAAGCTCAAGACACGTGGGGAAGCTATGTGTAGGCTCTTTGATTGACAATCTCAGATGGGTCCAGTCTTGAAATCATCCCATATTAGGTGCTAGACATAAGAATAAAGGAAACCTACAGATAATTCTAGGTCCTGCCATTTGAATCTTTCCATCTGAGCTCCCAGGTATGGTGAAACAGAGATCAGCCATTCTTCCTGTGCAAGTCCATATTCCTAATCCACATTAAAAAACTGTTTTACACTAGTTAGTTTTAAGATGATCTATTACACAGCAGTAAATAACATGAAGACATACTAATCTTAAACTGCTGGAATTAACATATATTAACCTGTTAGTTGTCAATGTTTTCCTCATTGAAGTGGCAGATTATTTAATGTTATTTTCATTGAAATTAATTTTTCCTGTCAAATCAGTAGGAAGTTAAGAAAAATGAGTACAGATGTGACTGAACAAGGCCATTTCAGGCTGCGGTAAGGACATGAGCAAAGATATGATCTAGCAAACAGAGAGAATGGTTTTGGATACAGTGCAGTGAACACATAGCATGGCAGTGGGTGATAAAACCAGACAATTTTGTTGAAGCCTGGAAAAGAGGAGTGAAATGGTGCCAAATTGTAGCATGTGCCTGAGACTAGACTATCCAGTTCTGATGAGAGGCTGAGGACAGACTAAGTTAAGGAATTGGGGGCCTAAGGATGGATCGCTAAACAATTGAAAAGCAGTATAGGGGGGCTAATGGTGGACTCCGGCAGGGCTCACACCAAGGAGTACTTCACAGAAATTCTGCTGCCAGTGTCCTTGTCCCGGTGGTGAGATGAAGCCACCACCCGCCTCTGCAGGAGACTCTCCAACACTAGCAGGTATTTGAAAAGAGGAGTATCTTCTCTTGAAGGACACAAACTAGATTCATTACTGCTGTGTGGATGAAAGGCTCTTGGTGCTTCAGCCAGGAGTCAATGCTGTGCCTCTGAGGTGGGAGAGCCAACTTCAGGACACTGGTCCACAAGAGACCTCACAGCTCCATGAAATATCAAATGGGGAAAATCTCCTAGAGATCTCCATCTCAACACCAACACCCAGCTTCACTCAACGACCAGCAAGCTACCATGCTGGGCATCCTATGCAAAACAACTAGCAAGACAGGAACACAACCCCACCCATTAGCAGAGAGGCTGCCTAAAATCATAATAAGGCCACAGACACCCCAAAACACACCGCCAGACGTGGACCTGCCCACCAGAAAGACAAGATCCAGCCTCATCCACCAGAACACAGGCACTGGTCCCCTCCACCAGGAAGCCTACACAACCCACTGAACCAACTTTAGCCACTGGGGGACAGACACCAAAAACAACGGGAACTACAAACCTGCAGCCTGCAAAAAGGAGACCCCAAACACAGTAAGATAAACAAAATGAGAAGACAGAAAAACACAAAGCAAATGAAGGAGCAAGATAAAAACCCACCAGACCTAACAAATGAAGAGGAAATAGGCAGTCTACCTGAAAAAGATTTCAGAATAATGATAGTAAAGATGGTCCAAAATCTTGGAAATAGAATAGAGAAAATGCAAGAAACATTTAACAAGGACCTAGAAGAACTAAAGAGGAAACAAGCAACGATGAACAACACAATAAATGAAATGAAAAATACTCTAGAAGGGATCAATAGCAGAATAACTGAGGCAGAAGAATGGGTAAGTGACCTGGAAGATAAAACAGTGGAAATAACTACTGCAGAGCAGAATAAAGAAAAAAGAATGAAAAGAACTGAGGACAGTCTCAGAGACCTCTGGGACAACATTAAATGCAAAAACATTCGAATTATAGGGGTCCCAGAAGAAGAAGAGAAAAAGAAAGGGACTGAGAAAATATTTGAAGAGATTATAGTTGAAAACTTCACTAATACGGGAAAGGAAATAGTTAATCAAGTCCAGGAAGCACAGAGAGTCCCACACAGGATAAATCCAAGGAGAAATACGCCAAGACACATATTAATCAAACTGTCAAAAATTAAATACAAAGAAAACATATGAAAAGCAGTAAGGGAAAAACAACAAATGACACACAAGGGAATCCCCATAAGGTTAACAGCTGATCTTTCAGCAGAAACTCTGCAAGCCAGAAGGGACTGGCAGGACATATTTAAAGTGATGAAGGAGAAAAACCTACAACCAAGATTACTCTACCCAGCAAAGATCTCATTCAGATTTGATGGAGAAATGAAAACCCTTACAGACAAGCAAAAGCTGAGAGAATTCAGCACCACCAAACCAGCTTTACAACAAATGCTAAAGGAACTTCTCCAGGCAAGAAACACAAGAGAAGGAAAAGACCTACAATAACGAACCCAAAACAATTAAGAAAATGGGAAAAGGAACATACATATCGATAATTACCTTAAATGTAAATGGATTAAATGCTCCCACCAAAAGACACAGACTGGATGAATGGATACAAAAACAAGCCCCATATATTTGCTGTCTACAAGAGACCCACTTCAGACCTAGGGACAAATACAGACTGAAAGTGAGGGGATGGAAAAAGATATTCCATGCAAATGAAAACCAAAAGAAAGCTGGAGTAGTAAATCTCATATCAGACAAAATAGACTTTAAAATAAAGACTATTAGAAGAGACAAAGAAGGACACTACATAATGATCAAGGGATCGATCCAAGAAGAAGATATAACAATTGTAAATATTTATGCACCCAACATAGGAGCACCTCAATACATAAGGCAAATACTAACAGCCATAAAAGGGGAAATCGACAGTAACACATTCATAGTAGGGGACTTTAACACCCCACTTTCACTAATGGGCAGATCATCCAAAATGAAAATAAATAAGGAAACACAAGCTTTAAATGATACATGAAACAAGATGGACTTAATTGATATTTATAGGACATTCCATCCAAAAACAACAGAATACACATTTTTCTTAAGTGCTCATGGAACATTCTCCAGGATAGATCATATCTTGCGTCACAAATCAAACCTTGGTAAATTTAAGAAAACTGAAATTGTATCAAGTATCTTTTCTGACCACAATGCCATTAGACTAGATATCAATTACAGGAAAAGATCTGTAAAAAATACAAACACGTGGAGGCTAAACAATACATTACTTAATAACGAAGTGATCACTGAAGAAATCAAAGAGGAAATCAAAAAATACCTAGAAACAAATGATAATGGAGACAAACGACCCAAAATCTATGGGATGCAGCAAAAGCAGTTCTAAGAGGGAAGTATATAGCAATACAATCCTAACTTAAAAAATAGGAAACATGTCGAATAAACAACCTAACCTTGCACCTAAAGCAATTAGAGAAAGAAGAACAAAAAACCCCCAGAGTTAGCAGAAGGAAAGAAATCATAAAGATCAGATCAGTAATAAATGAAAAAGAAATGAAGGAAACAATAGCAAAGATCAATAAAACTAAAAGCTGGTTCTTTGAGAAGATAAACAAAATTGATAAACCATTAGCCAGACTCATCAAGAAAAAAAGGGAGAAGACTCAAATCAATAGGATTAGAAATGAAAAAGGAGAAGTAACAACTGACACTGCAGAAATACAAAAGATCATGAGAGATTACTACAAGCAACTATGCCAATAAAATGGACAACCTGGAAGAAATGGACAAATTCTTAGAAATGCACAACCTGCCAAGACTGAATCAGGAAGAAATAGAAAATATGAACAGACCAATCACAAGCACTGAAATTGAAACTGTTATTACAAATCTTCCAACAAACAAAAGCCCAGGACCAGATGGCTTCACAGGCGAATTCTATAAACATTTAGAGAAGAGCTAACACCTATCCTTCTCAAACTCTTACAAAAATAGCAGAGGGAGGAACACTCCCAAACTCATTCTACGAGGCCACTATCACCCTGATACCAAAACCAGACAAGGATGTCACAAAGAAAGAAAACTGCAGGCCAATATCTCTGATGAACATAGATGCAAAAATCCTCAACAAAATACTAGCAAACAGAATCCAACAACACGTTAAAAGGATCATACACCATGATCAAGTGGGGTTTATTCCAGGAATGCAAGGAGTCTTCAATATATGCAAATCAATCAACGTGATAAGCCATATTAACAAACTGAAGGAGAAAAACCATATGATCATCTCAGTAGATGCAGAGAAAGCTTTAGACAAAATTCAACACCCATTTATGATAAAAACCCTGCAGAAAGTAGGCATAGAGGGAACTTTCCTCAACAGAATAAAGGCCATATATGACAAACCCACAGCCAGCATCATCCTCAGTGGTGAAAAACTGAAAGCATTTCCACTAAGATCAGGAACAAGACAAGGTTTCCCACTCTCACCACTCTTATTCAACATAGTTTTGGAAGTTTTAGCCACAGCAATCAGAGAAGAAAAGGAAATAAAAGGAATCCACATAGGAAAAGAAGAAGTAAAGCTGTCACTGTTTGCAGATGACATGATACTATACATAGAGAATCCTAAAGATGCTACCAGAAAACTACTAGAGCTAATCAATGATTTTGGTAAAGTAGCAGGATACAAAATTAATGCACAGAAATCTATTGCATTCCTATACATTAATGATGAAAAATCTGAAAGTGAAATTAAGAGAACACTCCCATTTACCATTGCAACAAAAAGAATAAAATATCTAGGAATAAATCTACCTAAGGAGACAAAAGACCTGTATGCAGAAAATTATAAGACACCGATGAAAGAAATTAAAGATGATACAAATAGATGGAGAGATATACTATGTTCTTGGATTGGAAGAATCAACATTTTGAAAATGACTCTACTACCCAAAGCAATCTACAGATTCAGTGCAATCCCGATCAAACTACCACTGGCATTTTTCACAGAACTAGAACAAAAAATTTCACAATTTGTATGGAAACACAAAGGACCCCGAATAGCCAAAGCAATCTTGAGAAGGAAAAACGGAGCTGGAGGAACCAGGCTCCCTGACTTCAGACTATACTACAAAGCTACAGTAAACAAGACAGTATGGTACTGGCACAAAACAGAAATATAGATCAGTGGAACAGGATAGAAAGCTCAGAGATAAACCCACGCACATATGGTCACCTTATCTTTGATAAAGGGGGCAGGAATGTACAGTGGAGAAAGGACAGCCTCTTCAATAAGTGGTGCTGGGAAAACTGGACAGGTACATGTAAAAGTATGAGAATATAACACTCACTAACACCATACACAGAAATAATCTCAAAATGGATTAAAGACCTAAATGTAAGGCCAGAAACTATCAAACTCTTAGAGGAAAACATAGGCAGAACACTCTATGAGATAACTCACAGCAAGATCCTTTTTGACTCACCTCCTAGAGAAATGGAAATAAAAACACAAATAAACAAATGGGACCTAATGAAACTTAAAAACTTTTGCACAGCAAAGGAGGAAACCATAAACAAGACCAAAAGACAACCCTCAGAATGGGAGAAAATATTTTCAAATGAAGCTACTGACAAAGGATTAATCTCCAAAATTTACAAGCAGCTCATACAGCTCAATAACGAAAAAACAACCCAATCCAAAAATGGGCAGAAGACCTAAATAGACATTTCTCCAAAGAAGATATACAGATTGCCAACAAACACATGTTAGAATGCTCAACATCATTAATCATTAGCGAAATGCAAATCAAAACTACAGTGAGATATCATCTCACACCAGTCAGAATGAGCATCATCAAAAAATCTAGAAATAATAAATGCTGGAGAGGGTGTGGAGAAAAGGAAACACTCTTGCACTGCTGGTGGGATTGTGAGTTGGTACAGCCACTATGGATAACAGTATGGAGGTTCCTTAAAAAACTACAAATAGAACTACCATACGACCCAGCAATCCCACTGCTGGGTATATGCCCTGACAAAACCATAATTCAAAAAGAGTCACGTACCAAAATATTCATTGCAGTCCTATTTACAATAGCCAGGAGATGGAAGCAACCTAAGTGTCCATCATCGGATGAATGGATAGAGAAGATGTGGCAATATATACAATGGAATATTACTCATCCATAAAAAGAAACGAAATTGAGTTATTTGTAGTGGGGTGCATGGACCTAGAGTGTGTCATACAGAATGAAGTAAGTCAGAAAGAGAAAGACAAATACCGTATGCTAACACATATATATGGAATCTAAGAAAAAAAAATGTCATGAAGAACCTAGGCGGCTTCCCTGGTGGCGCAGTGGTTGAGAGTCCACCTGCCGATGCAGGGGACGCGGGTTCATGCCCCAGTCTGTGAAGATCCCACGTGCCGCGGAGCGGCTGGGCCCGTGAGCCATGGCCGCTGAGCCTGCACTTCCAGAGCTGTGATCCGCAAAGGGAGAGGCCACAACAGTGAGAGGCCCGTGTACCGCAAAAAATAAATAAATAAATAAACCTAGGAGTAAGACGGGAATAAAGACACAGACCTACTAGAGAATGGACTTGAGGATATGGGGAGGGGGAAGGGTAAGCTGTGATAAAGAGAGTGGTGTGGACATATATACACTACCAAACGTAAAATAGATAGCTAGTGGGAAGTAGCCGCATAGCACAGGGAGATCTGCTTGGTGCTTTGTGAACACCTGGAGGGGTGGGATAGGGAGGGTGGGAGGGAGGGAGACGCAAGAGGGAAGAGATATGGGAACATATGTATATGTATAACTGATTCACTTTGTTATAAAGCAGAAGGTAACATACCATTGTAAAGCAGTTATACTGCAATAAAGATGTAAAAAAAAAAAGAAATATATTGTTTTGTTAAGTTGTCAATATTAGAGTCAGACGATCTTTGTTTTGAATCCTACCTCTACCATTTCCTCGCTTATGAAATCTTGTTAGTAACTAATTGTATATTAAACTGATTCCCAACCATACAAATACATCCTTCTAAATTTAAACTAAATGTGTTTCCAACTGAATTTCTCCGTAGCTGTTTGTCAAAATGCCTATGGTTATTCAAATGCCACCTAATATGAGGGTCACATGCTGGAGGGGGAGTCAGGGGTGGATAGAGACAGTAATTTTAGTTAAGTGAGGTTAAATAGCTCATTTTTTCAAGTAGGAAAATATATGATCATGTGAAAAAATTATTCCTAGGGCTCCTCCCAACATGTTAATCCTCTGTATTGTGAAGGGCATTGAAGCTTAAACTTCATTATCTTTGTGATCAGTCTACCTCTGCTAATGGAGATGTGTGTTTTTAGAATTAGATGGTGTCAGAATTATAAAAGGGGTGTAGTAGCATGAAGACTGAAAACTGGTCATTGGTTTTTAGCAGTTAAGTGTCCACTACTGAAATATGAAAATGGTTTTCATGAAAATTAGTTGGGGTGTGAGCATG
Source organism: Lagenorhynchus albirostris (assembly GCF_949774975.1). Taxonomy (NCBI): domain Eukaryota; kingdom Metazoa; phylum Chordata; class Mammalia; order Artiodactyla; family Delphinidae; genus Lagenorhynchus; species Lagenorhynchus albirostris. The sequence goes on along the minus strand of NC_083098.1, from coordinate 116,343,375 downwards.
GAAATCATTTTGGTGAAGGTCCAAAAGTGAAGAGTTTAGCTGAATGAAATCCTCGAAACGTTCTTCCGGACCTGGGGTTTAATTATTTTCCTGGTTCAATTCCCAGGTATGAAATTCCCAGATATGGAAATTCCTTAGATCATCCCCTAAGGAACAATCAGTAAAGCTTCTAGAGCTAAAATTGTAACCAAATAGTCAGTTGTTATGGTTATGTAAGTGCTCACTTAAATTTTGAACAAAGGAGAGTGAACCAGCTGGGCACCTCTGCAGCTAATAGGAACCAGAGATAGCCTCATCAGAAGGAAAGTGCTTTGTCCCTCTCAGCAACTGATGCTGCAAGAACACTTGCTGTTGCTGCAACTGCTGGGTATCTGATGGAAGGGTTTGCTTTTGTCTGAATAGCAAAAGATGATCCAGGCCCTAGGGGACCTCCAGAAGTCCTAGACTACTCTACTCTTTAAGAAAACTTGATTATGAAGATGACCCAGGCCCTAGGGGACTTCCAGAAGTCCTAGACTTCTCTACACTTTAAGAAAACTTGATTATGAAGAGACAGGAAGGATAAAGGGCCCCAGATAGTTAAGAAAGTAGGGTCAGAGAAGAAAAGTTTATTTTAGGATGGAAAAGTCCTGAACTTGTTTTTGACTCAAGTGGAAGGAAAGAGGTAAACTAGTAATGGAAGAAACAGGACAGTGGGGAGATAACTAGTAAAGCAAGGGAGATGGCAGAAGAGGATAGAATAAATGTCACGTCAGAAAGTTGCAAATGAAGGTAGCTGTCATTTGTACCTTTACTGATTTTCTGTCTATTTGTTTTATGAAGTGTTATATCTTCTAGATGAATTGGCTTCTTTATCATAATATTGATAATAAAATGTTCCGCCTTATCCCTGGTAATATTCCTTGTTGTGAAGTCTGTTTTGTCTGATATTAATATAGCTACTCTAGTTTTCTTATGAATAGCATAGCATTTTATATCCTTTTCCATTCTTTTTATTTTTAGACTGGATGTATTTTTATATTTAAAGTGGGTTTCTTGGAGACAGCACACAGCCAAGTCTTGCTTTTTTATCTAATCTGACAATCTTTGCCTTTTAATTAGAAGGTTTAGATTATTTAGATTATTTACATTTAATGTAATTGTTAATATAATTTGTCTTAAATTATCCATCTTGCTATTTGTTTTCTATATATCTCATCTCCATGTGTTCTTTATTACTTTCCCCCTTTTCTGATTATTCCATATTGTTAGTGCTCCATTTATTTACTTTAATTTCCATTGTTTTCGTATTAACTATATCTTTATTTTTTAGCAATTTCTTTAGGGTTTATACTATGCATCTTTAACTTGTCACAGTTTACCTTAAAAAATACTGAGTCAATTTACATATGATGCAGGAAGCTTATAACTGTAGATGGGCGAACCTCATTTTATTTCACCTTGCTTTATTGTACTTTATAGATAATGCCCCCCCCTTTTTAAAAACAGATTGAAGGTTTGTGATAACCCTGCTTCAAGCAAGTGTATTGGTGCAGTTTTTCCAACAGCATTTGCTCACTTTATGTCTCTGTATCATATTTTGGTAATTCTCAGAATATTTCAAGCTTTTTCATTATTATTATATTTGTTATGATGATGTGTGACCAGTGATCTTTGACGTTATTATTGCAAAAGGATTATGACTCACTGAAGGCTCAGATGATGGTTAGCATCTTTTAACACTGAAACATTTTAAAATTAAGCCATGTACATTCTTTTTTTAAGAGATAATGCTTTTGCACACTTAATAGACTACAGTATAGCGTAGACATAACATTTATGTGTACTGGGAAACTAAAAAATTCATGTGACTCACTTTATTGCAATATCTGCTTTATTCCAGTGGTCTGGAACTGAGCCTGCAATATCTCCAAGTATTTTATATCCCTTCCCATCCTTTGTGCAGTTACTGCTCTAATCATTTTACTTCTACATATGTTATAAACAACACATACATTTTTTTCATTGAATAATCACTTAACTTTTAAAGAAATTTTTTAAAATGAGAAATATTTACCCACATATTTATCATTTCTGGTATCCTTCATTCATTTGCACAGATCCAAGTTTCCATCTGATATTTTCCTTGTGCCTGAAGAACTTCAATTAAAAATTACTTGCAATAAGAGTTTACTAGCAACACATTCTCTCAAATGTCTTTGCTGAGTATAGAATTCCAGGTTGAATCCACAACCCTACCCTTGTCCTGCACTTTAAAGATCCCATTCTGTTGTCTTCTAGCTTGCATAGGTTGCAATAGGAATTCTGTAATTATTTTAATTTTTGATTCTCTGTATGTAATGTGCCTTTTTTTTTCCCCTGCTGCTTTTAACATTGTCTCTTTATGTCTGCTTTTCAACAATTTGATTATGTGCCTTGGTTTAGTTTTCTTTGTGCTTATCCTGTTTAGGAGTCACTGAGTTCTAGAAATTGTGCATTTGTAGTTTTCATTAAATTAGAAAAAAATTTTAGATGTTCTTCAACTATTCTGTCCCTCTCCTACTTTTCTGTATAATTGTGTTTCCAATTATGCATAGGTTAGAACACTTGATATTGTCCCTCAGTTAACTATGGCTCTTTTCCCTTTTTCTTCCAGTCTTTTTTCCTCTCTGGATTTCATTTGGATAATTTCTATTGTTTTGTCTTCAAGTTCATTCATCTTTTGTTCAGCTGTGTCTATTTTAATTTTAGATACTGTATTTTTTTATCTACAAGTTCTATTCATGTTTCATTAGTCTGCTTATTGTATCCATAATTTCTTTTAAATCTTTGAGTATATTGAAACTAGACATTTTAACTGTGTTGTTTGGTAATTCTGTCATCTCTGTCATGTCTGCTTCTGTTGGTTGATTTTATTTCATATGTCTAGAAATTCTTTTTGCATGTCTATAAATGTTTCTTTTTTTTTTTGTTTTTGGATGCCAGACATTGTGAAGGTCTTGTTGACTGCTTAATTTTGTTGGTGGTCTTTAAATATTTTTGTTATTGAAGTATAGTTGATTAACAATGTTGTGTTAATTTCTTCTGTACAGCAAAATGACTCAGTTATACATATATATTTTTTCATATTCTTTTCCATTATGGTTTGTCATAGGATATTGAATGTAGTTCCCTGTGTTATACAATAGGACCTTGTTGTTTACCCAGCCTATACATAATATTGGGTCGGCCAGAAAGTTCATTCGGGTTTACCCATAACGTCCTATGGAAAAACCCGAGCGAATATTATGGCCAGCCCAACAGTTTGCCTCTGCTAATCCCAAACTCACAATCCTTCCCTCCCCCACCCTCCCTCCCTCTTGGCAACCACAAGTCTGTTCTCCATATCTGTGAGTCTGTTTTTATTTCATAAATATGTTTATCTGTGTCATATTTTAGATTCCACATACAAGTGGTATCATATGGTATTTGTCTTTCTCTTTCTGACTTACTTTGCTTATGATAATCTCTAGGCCCACCCGTGTTGCTGCAAATGGCATTATTCCATTCTTTTTGATGACTAAGTAATACTCCCCTGTATATATATTCCACATCTTCTTTATCCATTCATCCGTCAGTGGACATTTAGGTTGTTTCCATGTCTTGGCTATTGTAAATAGTGCTGCTATGAACATAGGGGTGCATGTATCTTTTTGAACTATAATTTTGTCTGGGTATATGCCCAGGAGTGGGATTGCTAGATCATATGGCAACTCTATTTTTAGTTTTTTGAGGAACCTCTATACTGTTTTCCATAGTGGCTGCACCAATTTACATTCCCACCAACAGTGTAAGAGAGTTCTTTTTTCTCCACACCCTCTCCAGCATTTGTTATTTGTAGACATTTTAATGATGGCCATTCTGTGGTCTTTAAATATTGTTAGATTTTGTTCTGGCAGGCAGTTAGGATACCTGTGGATTACATAGATCCTTTCAAGGATTGTTTTTAAAATCTTTAGGGCAGGTATAGAGTAACCCTTACTTTATGGCTAGTTAAGCTCTTCTACTGAGGTATAACCTTCTGGGGGTATCTACTCAATTCCCATGTATGTAATGAGGTCTCTTCACTGTGAATTGTGGAATTCTTCATGATGACTATCAGTCGTGTGTGCTCTGAAAATTGTTTAGCTTACAGCTCTCTGGTAATTATTCTCTTCCCAGACTCATGGTATTTTATTCTGTGCATGAAAATGTGTTACTCAGCTAAAGTCTTAGGGAACCCTTAATTAGATCTCTAGAACTTTTAAATTTCTCTTCTCTACTCTGCCCCCTACAGTTTAGAGATTTTAGCTTCTCTGGACTCTGATTTGTCTCCTTAATTCAGGTAGGCTTCAAGGCACTATTTGCATTCTGCCTTCCTAGTCTGTGGTCTGAAAACTGTCCTCAGTCAAAATCTGGGACAATTGTAAGATCACCTCATTTGTTTCCCTTTTCTAAGGGATCAGAGTCCTGCATTGTTGCTTCACTATTTTGTCTAGCTTTCTAGTTATTTATGATGAGGGTGTAATTCTTGACCCTGTTACTCCCTAAAGACTATAAATGGAGAGAGATGCAGTGATTTTATCAAGTGATTAAAGGTGGTGGCAATTGGTGAAAGTAAAATTAAATATGGGATTATTTATGAAAATATATGTGTAGCTTTATGCATTGAATGGCCTGATCTTATAAATGTATACCCAGTGATTAAAATAAAATTATTATAAAGAAATGGTGATATTTTATAATACAGTGTAATTATAATATTTTAAATTCCTCATAATAGGGCTAGAATCTTTATAAGGTAATATTTAGTATAGCATTTCTCTACAGACTTGTTTCTTCCTAATAGTGCTGAATTTCTAGCAAATAATTGAACAAAACAAGGGCATTAAGGACATTTATTTTTCAGAAATTTGATTTTTCAAGGGAAGCATCAAAATTATAGTAGTAAAAAAATCAGATTTTGTGGCATTTCTTTACATTTAGTACTGTGTGTGTGTGTGTGTGTGTCTGTGTAATCATATGAGTTTGCAGGCTTTTCAGGATCCTTTCTGTAATTAGGGGTTCTAAAGGTCTTAATCTCTTAACCTAATATTTAAAAATAGTAGATGATAAATCCAACTATAAATTTAGTATCAAATATCTTACTCCTGATAGTCTCATGCAAAATTTGAATATTAAAAGTAGAGATTACTCATATTTTGATGTTATTATAGTCTACTGCTTTTTCATTCTTTATTAATCTCTTTGGATATTTATAAAAACATCTAGAATTATTTAACGATTAGTTAATTGGGATCTTGTGTTTCCAGCTATACATTCTTCCTTCAACGAATTTAGGTTTCTAACTCAGGGCATACTTTTGTTTTGTGGACCTGAACAAGCCCATAGACATAATTTTTCAACTTGTGCATGGTTGGCACATACAGTGTTTTTTTCCACTCCCAGAGCAATCCTGACTTGCAACAATGTTTTAGAGCTACCCACTTCAGATGGGACATAATTTCTCCACATTGTCATTCTCATAATAACTCCCCATTCTAGCCATTAATGTTCACTTAATTCACTCAGCAGTTATTTATTTGTGGCCTTAGACCTGGCCTCTTCATGCATTTATGTTACATGCTTGATCCCTGGTCTAGAGTGAGAGAGAGAGAGATAGAAGTAGGGAGAGTGAGACGTATTTCAAAGGACTGAAAAGTAGTCCTTTTATAGGTTTATACATGGTTTATATAGTTTTCATTTCAGATTGTGGATTTAAGGTCCTTAATTCTTAAAGAAGAAGAACCAAGCAGTTGTATTCATCTTAACTCAGTGCTCATTTGCCCAAGTGCTTGGAGGTGAACAAGGGGGCAGATAAACCTGCATTCTTCAACTACAGAAAATGGAAGAAAGATTGGATCAAGTCAGAAGTTAATAAAAGGCAACTTTCTATGGAAAAAGGCTGGAGGGTAGAGGATACCTATTTACTTTTTTTCTTCCATCAATCAGGGACACAAACTTTCTGCTCCCTTAATTTAAACCTTTGTCATGGCAAGACATTTGCTTAGAGAAAAACCTGCTAGTACCGTAGCTGGTGATTCAATGTGTATGAAAATTACTACGTAGAACATAGATTCCCTTTTAATGTATATATATGGGAAATATGTAAAAGGAAAGTATGTGAAAAGATATAAAGCTATTTTATTTTACATTTACCTTGGAATAGAAAGAAACCAGGAAGGCTCAGAAAAATTTTGTTCTTAGAGTGGTCATTTCTTTCTCCATTAATTTGTATTTCCTTTGAGCAACATGGATAACTCTGCATTGTGAAACATATTGTGTTTGGAGAAGCAGTACTATAGGTTGGCCCATCTGGTGGGAGAACTTGTTCCCTTTTGTAAAAATCCATGCCTGTGTGTTATGACATCATTCCTTATAAAGGTAGAGATAGATTATTGTGCACATATAACATAATGAATTTATATGAGATATAGTGACTATCCCATGAGTGAGGGAACAAGACATAATTTGGAGTTGGAGCCTAGAGTGATTTATGAAGGTCATTGTCTTACAAGTTCAGATGCTTTCCATATGGCGTTGGAGAAACCCCCTTATGTACTGTATGTATAAAACATATGTAGCAAATTAGTTTCACTTACATTTTTTTCCCAAAATATGTTTTGGTTTAAAAATGATGGTGTCTTTTGTTTATCTGGTCTGTAAAATGCTGTAACTTTTTTTTCTAAGAGAGGGGTTATTTGTTAATAACAACTGAAAGTTTTTAAGTGAGTCTGACAGTACTGAGTGTGAGCCCTTTGACACTGGGCCTTGCTGTGGCTTGGGTGCCAAAGTCTCCCATCTCATTGGATTTATGGCTTAACTTCTGTATCACGCTTAGCTTGAGTGTGCTCAGCAGTGTGACCTTGTCTGGGAAGAGGAAAAATGGATTGTTCATTTTCCAGCTGTAGTGTATCATATTTCCATCTAATTGCATTTTCAAATAGATGTGAAGATGCAACTACTTCCACTTGAAAGGAAATTGCTCTACTTAAAGAAAAATGGAGAATGGATTAGGAGTAATAATCAAAGTGGAAAGTATTTTATACCTAAAAGAATAAGTTTTTGTTTGGCTTAAGCAGCAATCCCCCTGATGGATTTGTGTGCGTGTGTTTTTTTTCATCACTGTTTTAGTTGTGAAGACTTAAAGGGTACATGCCCTCAGACTCCAGTCCAGTTTTTCTAAAGCTTTATGAATTGTCTGACTTTATAAAACTTTCCCCTGCTAAAATCTGTAGTGTACATATTCCATTTGAACACTAAAAAGCATGAGTGGTTTTCCAAATTTGATTTCATATTTTATTTGAAAAAAATTGTAACATAATTTAAAAATCTGGAAACTCACTGCGATGTGACAAAAATAAGACTGGAAATCATTGGAGCTTTAACCCCAATCAAGAGACTACCTAAACATTTTTGTTGGAGAAGAGTTTCTTATGTTATTAAACATGTCTGGCTGGATGTATGCAGTTGATCTGTATCTCATTTATGGTATCTATCAAAACTGAAATATTCAGCTAGAATTATAGAATTTTCACAGTTGTATATAGTCTAAGTCACACATTACAGTAGTGTAACAATTACTTTTTGGTTTGAAAACCCTGATAATGTGTGTTTGAAAAATATTCTTAGAAGATAAAAATAAAATCTAGGAATATATGACTTTCATTTTAGTTGGGCCAGAGCAAAGTACCTAGAAAATCATTAACTAGAGTGAGGGGGGCAATTAGAATTTGAACACAAAGTTTTTTAGTTTTCATCTCCAAATTTAACTTAAAATGGATGTGTATTTGTGCATGCATATATACTTGTATATGTGCACACATTCAAAATTCAGCAATAATATTAAATTATCATTAAGTGATTAAAATATGTCAGTAGTCCATCTTGTCAAGGTGACTCCAATCCAGTGCCACCACAGCCTGATAACTGTACCTTAATTTCTATGAAACATTTAGTGTCTGTGCACCAGAATGTGTGAGCTATCTACTTATCTTTGGAGAAAGAAAGAATTGTTCCAGTGAAGTTTTAACAATTGTTTTGACAAGTAGCTTCATAGATAATGCTTTTCTTGCAGATAAAGATTGGGTGCTGGTCTTTACAACTGTCAATTTAGCTCTTTCAGAATCACTATGATTCATTTGCTATAATGAAATTTTCCCTTCATGTAAGCAGGCAAATTTTGATCTCAGTATAAATCTTTCTCTCTTTCTTCATTCTTCTTCTAGCAGACAGCTCATGCAGCTGTGCACTGTATCTCCATAGCAAAGTCATTTGCAGCTACAGTAGTATGATTTTGGGTGTGAGGAAGCAGTACAGTAGCAGGTCCTCTGGATGTTTTTCTCCTTGTTCTCTGTTTTAAAGCTGTGTGTGTGCCACATTCCTTAACAGATTTCCATGGGATCCTGGTTGGCTTTGGAGACTGAAGAAGAAGGATACAACTCTGTGAAGTCTGAACATCTGCTAGAGTCATGAATGGCTTTGGGGATGAGCTCATCAGCGGGTAGGTCAACTAACTACTCATCCCAGCTATCATCAGCCAGATTCACTACCGTTGCCCCATTGAGAATCCCTAATGTGTCTCAGTGGACATGAGATTGGATAGTCAGCCAAAGAGCTAATTTCCTCCTGTCTTGGGATGGGGGTGGGGATGAAAGTGGGGAAGAAGAGGGAATATGAAAAGCCATTTCTGGAGATGTATTTGAGTTGCTCACACCATGATGTGTAAAACAAAACAAAACAAAGAACAACAAAAAGTAGAGATCAACAAGCCTTAACTCTGGTTTGTCGTCCAGAGGTAGGACTTACTAGATCTTGAGGGGGGATGTCAACCTAGATTCTGTTTCTGTCTTTGACCATTATTTCTCAAGCTGTGCTCACTGAGAATGCTGGTGGCTCACTCAATATGGTTTATCACTAAAAGTTAAGAAAGGTGCTTTTCTTTAATTCACAAGTTAACAAAAAAAAGTAACAGAAGGAAAATATGTGAAACAAACTGATATCATGGCAAGAATCTTCTCAGTATTACTGTTTTACCCCTTAAATTTATCCTAAATGTTTCTAATTAAGTCCACATTTATTAAACACTACTATTTGGTAGGCAGAGTGCTAGGTTGGAAATATGTATGTGAATGATACACATATCCTGTCCTTAATGATCTTCCAGTCCAATGGAACAGACACACAGATAATTTCATTTTGTTGAGGAGCAGTAGCAGATGAATCATAAACAAATGACTATGAATTGAATAATTTTGAAATTAGATTTCTTAAATGTTTTTGAAGATGCCGTGATTTACATACATGTGGCATATATGTATTTTCCATTAACCTAGTTTTTGTGATGACACTAAATGATGATACGGGGAAACTGTACCAGCTTTAAAGCTGGGCTTACATCTCTGCTCATGAGCAGAGTGAATTTTTGAGCTTCAGCTTCTTCATCTGCATTAATGGGATGATAAAGCTTTTGCACAGGATTGTTGAGAGAGAGAGAGAGAGAGAGAGAGAGAGAGAGAGAGAGAGAGAGAGAGAGAGAGTGTGTGTGTGTGTGTGTGTGTGTGTGTGTGTGTGTGTGTGTGTGTGTGTGTGTGTGAAGTGCCAGCACCTGTCTGCAGATGTAGGAATCTTCTTTGCTACATCTCAACTTGGTGGTGATATAACACACTTCTGGATACTCTAGTGATGGCGAATAAATTTTCTGGTGACAATATAGTAATGGCTAGAAATAAATAGGGACTCAAATGCTAACAATTCCCCAAGAATTATGGGTTGAGACATAATATGGGGCTATGTTATTGCTGGAGAATTTACCAACTTTCAACTAAAAAGTTCTCCAACCTTTGGTGGTTGGTATATCATTCTTTCATCCTCATAATTACTTCTTCTGTGTATTTTCTCATAATATTGCAGAATGGGTTATAAAGAACCATATGGGTCACCTAGTGCTGCTTCCTCCATTTTGGAATTGAGAAATGGAGGCCCCAGTCTGTTAATTAGTGATAGACCTGGGAGAACTCAGATGTGTTGAGATCAGAGATCTTTTCTTTATCCCATCAGTTCTCTTAACTGTGCTTCCTGCAGGTGACCTACTGTTGTTTGTGTGCACACAAACATATTTTGCAGTGTGCACGTGGTGCCTTACACATCAGGCTTCTATGTGGCATTGATAATTACTATTACTATGGTTGGTTACTGTCTTTATATTACCTTTTACCAGAACTTATTTTCTTAATTTTTCAAATCAGTGTCAAATATTGCTTACTTAGACTGAAAACGTTAATGCTTGAAATAAAACTGTGTTCATTTTTTCAGTAGACTCATCCCCACCCCCCAACAGCTGGCTTTGTTTCTTCTAAGTCCTAAACTTTTAAAAGCATGTTCCTTTTCACTTGTTTTGTGTTGATAATAATTTTTCAGAAATGTTCATTAAACGGATAACTTTTTCCACCCCTTTCAACACTAGAAAACAAAACAAGTTGAATCATGTCAAAAGCAAGTAGTCCACAGGGATAATATAAGCATAATGTTCTTTCTGGATACAATGTAAAACTTTGAGGGCCATATCATTTTGTGAATTCTATAGGGGCTAGTTAAATACCACTAGGGAAGCAAAGTTTGTTATATAGAAAAGCAAATACATTTTTTATAGCTTTGAATCCCTCAGCTTTGAAGAATTTATTATGAAAGTGACCCAGTGATCCATAGACTGGAGATTTTATACTAGGTTGTCATGTTATGAATAGAATACCCCATTATATAATACAAAAATATTTTAAGATGTATTGCTTTTAAAATACATAATAAACTTATACCAATATATGACACAGATTCCCTCACAACATATATTATTGCTAAATAATTAAACATATTTTGGTGTGTGGAATGTTTGTAACCTCAGTATTTCAAGATACCTCATGGTCCAGATGTAGCTGTTAATTAAGCATTGCTTGAGGGACAAATACTTGTCTAGGAATTGCCTCAGAAATCGTTCAAGAGGGTTTTGGATCAAGATGGTAGAGTGAGAGGGTGTGGGGCTTACCTTCCCCCACGAACGCATCTAAAATACATCTACATGTGGAACAGTTGTCACTGAAAACTAACTGGAAACTGGCAGAAAGACTCCTGTATAACCAAGGCTGTAAGAAAGATACACAAATAATTGGGAAGAAAATCAATTAGAAAATTGGGTTAGGACCTGTGCCCCAGGGAGGGGACTCGGAGGAAAAGGGAGAATACTTGGGCAGACACCAGCCCTGGGGAGTGACAGGTTCAAGCCACAGATTGGGTGCCCCAGTCCTGGGGTCCTGCCCAGGGGAGACAAGCCCCCTTGCCGGACTGCTAAGACTAACAAAAGGGCCGTGGGAAGCCTGGACTCCACTTGTGAGGAGCACGTGTGCACTGGCTTGCCCCCAAAGTAGGGCAGAGTGAGGCCTGCTCTAGTGGTTTCTGGGTTTCTCCCAGTGGCCTCACCATAAGCCCAAGCCAAGCCAGGGCTACGGCCCCACTCACTCCATGTCACAGCAAGGCACTGGATCTGAGGCAGACATATAACTGGGGGAAAAAAACATGGGACGCAGGGATTACCTGGTCCAGGGGCAGAGCCTGGGTGAGGGGGTGATGGCCATTTACCAACAACTTAATCAAGCAGTCTCAGAAGCAGCCCAGATCTCTGACAGCAGCTGCCCCACCACGGCTCACCCCTGGCACGTGCTGAGAGACCGTGGGGCCCCACCTGCCCTGAAGAGTGATTCCACAACAGGGCGGGGTGACAGAGGCTGGAGGCAGTGGTCAGCTGTGAGGAGCAAAGGGGACTTGCACCCAAGGCTGCGACTGAGTGGAGCCACCAGCACCTGCACAGGCAGCACAACGAACCTCTGTTTGTGGCCAGCACAACCTGAAAGCCCATAATGGTTCCCCTTGCTTCAGCACTCACTCATCTCTGGGGCAAGAGTCCCAGTGCGGAGAGAGGGAAAAACACACAGTTAAAGAGAACAGAGCCAGCTCAGGCTGGCCCTTAGGGCTTTCGGCTCCAGCAACTTGGTATCAGACCACACACCTGATAGAACTGTGATGGCCACCAAGCGGAGAGGAAGTCCTGCCTCACCCAGTGCCAGCTCTAGCCTTTCCATTTTCAGCTTCACCCCCTCCAAGGTGATAGCTGCCGGCACACCCTGAGGAAAGACGTAACTTGAATCAACATCAAATCCAGCTCTCCCACCAAGGCATGGGCACACGCAGTCTGTATAGGGATGCTCCCACATGAAATCACCTGTTCAAGACTGCAATAGGTGACTGTTTCACCTGAATTCATAAAGGCAGAGAATGTTAAGCAAAATGAAAAGGCAAAGGAACTATCTCAATTGAAAGAGCTAGAGGAAACGTGAAAAAAAATAATGAAACAAAAATAAACAGTTTACCAGATAAAGAATTCAAAGCATCTGTAATAAAAATGTTAACTGAATTAGGGAAAATAATTGATGTACATAGTGAACACTTTAACAAGGAATTAGAAAACATAAAAAAGACTCAATCAGAAATAATTCAGTAGCTGAAATAACACAGTAGAAGGAATGAATAGCAGACTAAGTTATACAGAGGAATGCATAAGTGATCTGGAAGATAGAATAATGAAAATCACTCAATTGGAACAGCAGTCGGAAAGACAAATGAAAGGAAAAAAAAAGAGCAACATACAAGCTCTCTGGGATACCATGAAATGTGCCAGTGTTCATGTTACAGGGGCTCCGGAAGGCGAAGAGAGAGATGGGCATTGAAAATGTATTTGAAGAAACTATGGCTGAAAACTTCCCAAACCTAAAAAAGAAAGCAAATATCCAGGTACAGAAGTCACAGAGGGACCCAAGAGACCCACAGCAAGACATATCATAATTAAAATGGCAAAAGTTAAGATAGAGACTTCTAAAGGCAGCAAGAGAAAAAAAGTCATATACAAGGAAATCTCCGTAAAGCTATCAGCTGATTTCTCTGAAGAAGCTCTGCAGGACAAGGGAGTGACATATGTTCAAAGTGCTGAATGGGAAACCCTGCAACCTAGGATGCTCTACCCAGCAACCTAGGATGTTCTACCCAGCAAAGAATGAGAGAGAAAGAACTCAGACAAGCAAAAACTGAGTTCATCAATACTAAACCTACCCTAAAAGAAATGTTAAAGGGTCTTTAAGTGGAAAAGAAGTGAGAGCCTATGGAAAAGGGAAAATCCCACTAGGAAAGGCAAATAGATAGTAAGCACTGAGGATCAACCACTTAAATAAGCCAGTACAAAGGTTAACAGACAAAAAATTGTAAAAAAAAAAAAAAAAAAGCAACTATAATTACAATAAACAGTAAAGGGATAAACATGAAGACGTGAAATATGACATCAAAAACCACAATGTGGGGGAGGGGATTAAAAATGTAGGTCTTTCAGAATGTGTTTGAACTTAAATGACTACCAGTTTGAAACAAGTAGATATAGTTATGTCAACATATATGAACCCCATGGTAACCACAAATCAAAAACCTACAATAGATGCACAAAAACTAACAAGAAAGGAACACAAGCACATTACTGAAAAAAAATAAACCACAAGGGAAGAAATGAACAGAGAAAAACTACAAAAACAACTGGAAAACAAGTAATAAAATGGCAGTAAGTACATACCTATCAATAATTACTTTAAATGTCAATGGATTAAATGCCCCAACCAAAAGACATAGGGTGGCTGATTGGATAAAATAACAGTACCCTTCTGTATGCTGCCTACAAGAGACTTCAGAGCAAAAGACACTTACAGGCTGGAAGTGAGGGGCTGAAAAAAATATTTCTTGCACAGAAATAATAAGAAAGAAGGGGTAGCAATATTCATATCAGATAAAATAGACTTCAAAACAAGGGCTGTAACAGAACAAAGAAGGGCATTATATAATGAAAAATGGATCAATACAAGTAGAAGATATTATGCTCATTAACATATATGCACCAGATACAGGAGCACCTACATATGTAAAGCAAATACTAACAAATACAAAGGGAGAAATTGACAATAATACAATAATAGTAGGGAACTTTAACACCCCACTTACATCAGTGGACATATCATCCAGAGAAAAATCAGTAAGGCAACAGTGGTCTTAAATGACACAGTAGACCAGTTGGACTTAGGTATCTATAGGACATTCTATCCCAAAATGGCAGAATACACATTCTTTTCAAGTGCAAATGGGAAGTCCTCCAGGATAGATCACGCACTAGGTCACAAGATAAGTCTCAACAAATTTAAGAGGATAGAAATTATATCAAGCATTTTTTTCTGATGGCAACAGTATAAAACTAGAAATCAATTACAGTGTACAGAAAAAAAAACTGGGAAAAGAACTAACACATGGATAGTAAACAACATGCTACTGAAAACCAGTGGATCAATAAAGAAATCACAAAGGGGAAATCTGAAAATACCCTGAGACAAATGAAAATGGAAACACTACAAAAATCTATGGGATTCAGTAAAAGCAGTTCTAAGAGGGAAGTTTATAGCCATACAGGCATTCCTCAAGAAACAAGAAAAATCTCAGAAAAACAACTTAACATACCACCTAATGAATTAGAGAAAGGAGAACAAACAAAGCCCAAAGTCAGCAGAAGGAAGAAAATAATAAAGGTCAGAAAGGAAATACATGAAATAGAGATTAAAAAAACAATAGAAAAGATCAATAAAACCAAGAGATGTGTTTTTGAAAAGAAAAGACCCAAATAAACAAAATAAGAAATGAAAGCAGAGAAGTAACAAGTGATACGACAGAGATTTAAAAAAATCACAAGAGAATACTATGAATAGTTTTATGCCACCCAATTGGACAATCTAGAAGAAATGGACAAATTTCTAGAAACATACAACATGCCAAGGCTGAATCAAGAAGAAACAGACAATTTGAAGATGCCAATAACTAGTAGTGAAATTGAACTTGTAGTAAAAAAAAAAAACTCCCAGCAAATAGAAGTCCAGGACTAGATGGCTTCAAAGGGGAATTCTACCAAACATACAAAGAAAAACTAATACCTATCCTTCTCAAACTATGCCAAAATATTGAAGAGTTTAGAACACTCCCAAATTCATTCTATGCAGCCACCATTACCCTGATACCAAAACCAAAGACATTACAAAAAAAGAAAGAAAATTACATGCCAATATCTAATGAATATAGATGCAAAAATCCTCAACAAAATATTAGCAAACCAAATCCAACAGTATATAAAGAGGATTATACACCATGATCAAGTTGGTTTTATTCCAGGGACCCAAGGATGCTTCAATATTCACAATGTGATACACCACTTTAAAAAAAAAAAATCACATGATCATCTCAATAGATACAGAAAAATCATTTGATAAAACTGAACAACGATTCATGATAAAAACTCTCATCAAAGTGGGTATAGAGGGAAATATCAATATAATAAAGGCCTTTTATGACAAACCCACATCAGACTAATGGTGAAAAGCTGAAAGCCTTTCTTCTAAATTCAAGAGCAAGACAAGGATGCCCACTCTCATTACTTCTATTTAACATAGCATTGGAAGTCCTAGCCACGACAATCAGACAAGATAAAAAAAGGCATCCAAATTGGAAGTGAAGAAGTAAAACTCACTATTTGCAGATGACATGATACTTTATATAGAAAACCCTGAAGTCTCCAGTCAAAAACTATTAGAACTAATAAATGAATTCAGCGAAGTTGTAGGATACAAGATTAATATACAGAAATCTGTTGCTTCTCTATACACTAATAATGAACTATCAGAAAGAGAAAGTAAAAAACAATCCTGTTTAAAACTGCATCAAAAGAATAAAGTACCTAGGAAGAAATTTAGGAGGAGGTGAAAGACCTATACTCTGAAAACCATAAAACATTGATGAAGGGATTTGAAGATGATATGGAGAAATAGAAAGATATCCCATGCTCTTGGATTGGAAGAATTAGTGTTGTTAAAATGGCCTTGCTACCCAAAGCAATCTACAGATTAAATGCAATCCTTATTAAAATATCCATGACATTTTTCACAGAACTAGAACAAATAATCCTAAAATTCATATGGAACCATGAAAGACCCACAGTTGCCAAAGCAGTCTTGAGAAAAAAAGAACAAAGCAGGAGGTATCATGCTCCTAGCTTCAGACTATACTACAAAGCTACAGTAATCAAAACAGCATCATTGTACTGGCACAAAAACAGACACATAGAGAGCGCAGAAATAAACCCACGCATCAATGGTCAGTTAATCTATGACAAAATAGGTAAGAATATACAATTAAAAAATGACAGTCTCTTTCTTCAATAAATGGTGCTGGGAAAACTGGATAGCTACATGTAAAACAATGAGATTAGCACATTTCCTCACACCATATAAACAAATAAAGTCAAAATGGATTAAAGACCTAAGCGTAAGACCAGAAACCATAAAAATCCTAGAAGTGAACATAGGCAGGACATTTTATGACATAAATCATAGCAATACTTTTTTGGATCTGTTTCCTAAGGCAAAATAAATAAAACCAAAAATACATAAATGGGACCTAATTAAACTTAAAAGCTTTTGCACAGTAAAGGAAACAATTGACAAAATGAAAAGAGAATCTATGATATGGGAAAAATATTTGCAAATGATATGACAGACAATGGGGGTAATATCTAAAATATATAAACAGCTCATACAACTCAATGTCAGAAACCATCCAATCAAAAAAATAGGTAGAAGACTGGAATAGACAGTTTTCCAAAGAAGACAAACAGATGGCTAAGAGGCATGTGAAAAGAAGCTCAGCGTCACTAATTATTAGAGAAATGGAAATCAAAACAATGAGATATACCTTACACTCATCAGAATGGCTATCATTAAAGTCAAAAAATAACAAAAGTAGGCAAGAGTGTGAGAAACGAGTGTGAGAAAAGTACACTGTTGGTAGAAAGTAAATTGGTGCAGCCAATATGGAAAACAGTATGGAGGTTCCTCAAAAAACTAAAAATGAAACTATCACATTATCCAGCAGTCTCACTCCTGGGTGGATATCCAGAAAAAACAACACTAATCAAAAAGATACATGCACCCCAATGTTCATAGCAGCACCATTTATAATAGGCAAGATATGGAAACCACCCAAGGGCTCATCCACAGATAATGGATAAAGAAGATGTGGTGTATATATATATATATATATATATATACACACACACACACACACACAGACACACACACAATGGAATATTACTCAACCAGAAAAAAAGAATGAAATTCTGCCATTTGCAACAACAGGAATGGACCTAGGGAATATTATGCTTAGTGAAGTGAGTCAGAGAAAATCAAATACTGTATGATTTGATACATATACACATACATCATTTAGATGTGGCATCTAAAAAATAAAATGAATGTATATAGCAAAACAGAAACAGACTCAAAGATACAGAAAACAAATTAGTGGTTACCAGTAAGGAATGAGAAAGAGAGAGGGTCATGTTAGGAGTATGGGATAAAGAGAAACAAACTACCTTGTATAAAATAGATAAGCAAAAAGGATATATTGCATAGCACAGGGAATTATGGTCCTTATCTTGTAATAGCTTTTAATGGAGGATACGCTGTAAAAATACTACACTGTGCTGTGCATCTGAAACTAATATAATATTGTAAATCAACTATACTTCAAAAAAAAATTTTTTTTAAGAAATCATCCAAGAGCACTCTAGGAAAGGAGTCACAGTACTCGATGATAAAGGTTCTTTTGATTCATTGAAAACTGTTTACTGTATGGTTTCTGGTATTTCCTTTTATATATAATATTCAGTTAATAATAAACTTAGTAGACTTATTTGCTACAGATCCATTATTCTGATAATTTCAGGCTCGTTACTCACAGAGTTCTATTCTTTTTGAGGAAAATGTAAAAGAAAATGGAGAACAATCAGGAACAAGAGAGAGAGTTATTGTCAGCAGCCTTTCTCAACAGTTATTTCCGAAGTTTCCTAAGAGTTGCAAGACAATCGGAGACTTGGCTGGATGAGTTAAGACTACTTTTGAATTTAAGTTACAGTTCTAAGTTTCAAATTTATGCTACTAAAGTGATGTAGAATTTCCTTTTTCATGTTTGTTGAGGTCATAGACCTCATCAAGTCAGGTGGGCAAGGTTTACCATATCATTTTCTCAAGGGCATGTCCATACTTGAATCACCAAACACCATGACCCTGCCTGGTGCCCTAAGCAGATGAGTGGAAGGCTTCCTTGAGTGTGTTGTCTTAGGATTTGGTTAGGTACTATGATTTAATAAGAGGAACAAGGGACTAGGACATAGGATCTGCATTTTATCCTGGGTTGTGTGGTTTTGGCAGAGTGGTCTAACCTCCTTGAATCTTGATTCCCATCTCTAAGACGGGGATAATACCTTCTTAGCCTTCCTCACAGAGTGGCTATAAGGATCAGGTGAAATACTGTGAGTTCTTTATAGGCGCTGCCGTACTAAAATGTCAGCTGCTGTCATTGGTAATATAAACTTGCAAGCTTGGCTTCTTTCTTTGAGTTCCTTTTATTTACCTTAGCATTCTGTCTGCTCTGCTGTTGCTACAGTGGCTGCTTTGATCGGAGGAGCTGAGTTTTTTTTATAGGTTCCAGGCCTCCTTCATGGCATGTTCTTTGTCTTAGTGGGTATCAGTGTAACCTTTCCTTCATGTGAATTGAGGTAATCCTTGAAATAGGTCCTTAGCCTCTGAGTTGAAAAGTTTTTCCAGGGGTCCACTCTTTAAGCCATTTAAAGACAGCTATAGTGATGTCCCCCACTGTCTTCCATTTCATATAGGATGAAGCCCAAACTACCTTCTGTGGCCCACAAGGTCCCTGCATGATGTCCCTGGCCTCTGCCTGCTGTTCTGGTCAATTTGTACCACTCTCCCTCTTGCTCTTTTTGCTCTGGCCACACTGGCTTTTCTAGTCCTCCAATAAACCTAATGCATTCCTGTCCAGTGCATTGGCACTGATGGTTTCCTCTGCTTAGACAGCTTTCCTCTCTTCTTCCTCCCCTGCAGATCTTCTCATAGATCGTTACTTCTTGTTATTCTGTTCTCAGCTCAAATGACCCTATTCTCAGACAACCATTTTTAAGGCTCCAGTCTCAAGAAGGTCCCTTACCTGACACTCTTTCACATGACCCTGCTTTATTTTTCAGTACCTAAAATTCTTTTGTTCATTTATCTGTTCACTTAGTTATTATCTGCATTTCCTGCCATTCACTAGAATGTAAGTTGCGTTATGAGGGCAGGGACCTCTCTTGTATTGCTCCAAGCTGGGTACCTAGGCATCTTAGAAGGGTGTCTAATGTATTGTAACACTTCATTATTCTTGTAGAATGGGTGAATTAATGAATACCAGTATCTCCATTTAAAAAAGAAAATAACATTACATTTTAAACCAGCATGCAAGTAAGTGACTCTCAATGCAATTATGCTTATTCTTCTTTTGTGAAAACATTTTATTTTTAACCCAGCTTTTAGGTTGTCTTAGTTATCTTTTATTTTGTCACAGACCACCCTAAAATTTAGTGGCTCTTCTGCTGGGACCTTGGAGTGGGTAGAGCTGGAGCATCCAGGCTAGCTTCAGGCATTGCCTCATGTTGCCTTCTCTTTCTGTCTGAGAATTGGACTTCTTACATAATGGCTCCCTTCTAAGAGAGGGCAATCCAAGCAGACCAAAGCATAAACTGAGATCTCTTAAAGCATAGCATTTCTCCTGCTACATCCTATTGATCAGAGCAGTCATAGAGCGAACCTAGATTCAAGAGGGGGAGAAATAGATGAGAAGAGTGGCAGGAAAGGTGGAGCCGTCTGTACTTCACCTCAAAAGTGGTGTTTTCCTAACAGAAAATAAATAAAAAGTAATGTTTTCTTGCATATTCACTGCAGTATGCTAGACACTGGGAATAGAAGAGATTCCCAGTCTGTGGGGAGGTGTAGTATGTAACTCAGGGTTTGAAGTAAAGAGACTTGGTCTTTCATTGATGGCCAGTGTGTTTTCTGAGGCTTGACAGTTACTGAGAAGTTTATCTCCTACTTTGCATTTCTTGGCTGAAAGGAATTGGTATCTAATCTGCTTCAATCTACAGTGATCATGTAGTATGTTACGAAAATGAGAATAATCCCTTCTTCCATTCTGGGAAATTAGGAATTGGGGTATCTTTATAGGATTTTAATGAATCTTTAAAAAAATTTTCTATATAAGCAAGTCTGAATTATCCATGTAAGTATAATTGTATCCCTACAGTTCACTGATTCACGTGATTTTAATCAACAACTTCAGTTTTTCTCTCTTATCAAATCCTTTATCAGAGCTGCTAAGTATTCCCAAGAGGACTGATTCAGTTTTTCTCCTGTTCCTGCCTATTATTTGGTATAGGTGCAAAGGCACAGTGTGAGGACAGGTAGGCAGATAGCAGGAGAAAGGAGAGGGGCCAGGGTCCCAGGTAAGTAAGTACTTGCAACCCAAAGTATCAAACTACCAGCTCTTATCTAATGTCCCAGAAAAGTTTTATCTACCTCTTTGATAGCTGCTTTTATCCAGTCTCCAGAAGGGTCTCAGATTCTTCCTTGAATTCCACTGTACTGCTGGATCCCAAATCTTTTGCTCCTACCACATCTGTTGAGCTCTGGGTGCTCATTTCCAAATATCTAAGAGACACCTCTGCTGGCATGCCATATAGTCACCTTAACTTGTTCCAAATGAATCTTTTTATTTGCCACCTTCAAGCCTGTTTCCTTTCAATATTCTACACCTCAATTAATGCCACTATCATCCACCAGTCATCAAAGTCAGAAATATTGAGTCTTCCTTGCTTCTTCTACTCATATTCAGTTTTTATTTAAAATGGACTCTTCCAACCTCCTGAATATGTCTTGAATATTTTTCTTCTTCTCTACTCCCACCACCACTGATTTAATTAAGGCATTCATCTTCTCTTGCCCACAAAATAGCAATAAAGTTGTCTCCTTGCCTCCAGTCTCACTTTCTTCTAGATTATCTTATACAGTTTTGTCAGAATTACTTTTAGAAAAGCTAGTTATCTGCTTAAAATCCCTCATGAATCTCTGTTGCCCACTGGTTAGAGAAGCAACATATCTTGGTAGTTTACAAATCACCCAAGGTAGTTTGTAATCTTACCAGTCTTTGACTTTTCAGTTTCCAACTCTTGCCACTACTATTCACTATCTCATTTAATCCTTGTAATTCCAGAAAACGTAAGGCTTTCATGTGTCCATGCCTCAACATACGTTGTTTCAACTGAATGGGATCCCTTTCTTTATCATATCTGTGTGGTATACCCAATTCATCCCATAAAACTTATCTCAGTAGTTTATAATGGACTCTTGAAACCATTTGAGAGCTCCCACCACTATCCTATCACTATTTTAATGAGGAAATAAAAAGGTATCTCCTCATTCATGTTCTGATAGTACTTTTGTAATTAATTGGCTTAACATTTGAATCCCCATTATTCTTCTTCTGCCAGTGTTCTGCAGAATTTGAGTTGAGCAGTATCATTAAATGTCTAAGTTTAAATAAAGTATAGTGACCCTATTAATTCATAGTACCTAGAATAGTGTCTGGTATTCACCATGCCTTGCCCTCACTGTGGTTAGCATGTTCTCCTCCACCAAGCAACTGTAAATTCAGATCCACAGGAATCACGGTCAAGCTGTTTCTGAACAACTGATAGAGTCCCATATAATTGCTTTCCATAAATGCTAATTCCATAAATCCTGCTTTAATCTGGTTTGAATCTGGTTAACCATATGCAGTTATCAAGGAAACCATCTTCCATTCTGAGACCCTCCCTCCGTTTCTTCCCATATATATCAGGAGTTAATTCAGCCACCCACATTTGTCTTACCCATGGCGGATTGAACAAAAGCAGTATTGTTTATCGAAGTCATTATAAGTGACTTTAGCTTTGGTATTTAAAATATTTTAAGTCTACTTCAGTAACTCATAGAGGATAAAAAAAATTAGTTTGTACAAGTTTTCTAAACTGCAAATTATTTCCTTTATTTCCTATTGTAACATAAGGCAATTTAACATCCCCAGTTTTCCAAGTTATAAGATTTCGAGTTAATATGAAATACTATGCATTTTAACTAATAGGTCGATTTTACTTAATTTAAACTGAGATGTTGAAAAGTGCTGCCCGACTCAAACTGTGTAGAGCACAGGCAGAATGATAAATACCGGATGTCAGTGTTAAATGATTTCCTGATAAAAGAGACAGATTACTGACATCACACCTTCTCCCCATTCCTTCCATGAGTGTGGAGGTTCTTCACAGGACAAAGCAAAAGACTCACAGAGGTGCTACCCTTGACCTACCTGAATCGCTCAAACCAAGAATAAGCAGCTGTGTATTTAATAACTTCTGCCATGTGAGAAAAAAACCTAACTTGTATGTGTTCGTAAGGGTACTGAAGAGAAGGGTGTTCCTACAAAACAAAACTGAAAGAAGGAAAGGAGCCTATTTCAGGTGAAAGAGGGTTTGTTAAAGCAGCTTGAGTTAATTAAACCTCGTGTTGGCCTTATTTATTTGCTGTCTTGTCTGCATGCCTCTCTCCCTCTCTCAGCTCAGTGTTGGCCATCTTGAAGTTGACTGGCTTGAATAGGAGGACCACACCCTTAATTTGATCTTTCCCCTGAGTCATTTTCATTCAGCAAAGAAATTTTACTGGGATTTTTTTCTTCAAAGTTTCTTTTAAATGCCACATCTACTGTGTCTAGGGAATAACTTGGGGTGTGGTTACTGGTATACAGAACATAGAACTCACTGGAAGCAAAGTGATCAGAAGTCTACTGAATATTTGAGGGAATTAATTCCCCCCCACCAAAATTCAACACTAGTTTAGAAAGCCTTTGACTGATCATGACAATGTAAACACTGGAACCCAAAATTTTCATGAGTGTAATATAGCTTCAGTTATTTAAGAGCCTTCACAGAGGGCATGCTCCTCAATACCCACTTTATATGGGAATCCTCCCAGAGGGCAGAGCCAAGGGCCAAGGAGGACTGTGGGTGAGGGAGTTCCTCACAGAGAACAGAACTGGTATTAAATCAAGGAGTTCTTCCCCACCCCAGAACAGGGGATCAGTACGATGTCTGCCCATTGACAACTATATGTATCCCATTCTTCCTCTTTCTGGATGGGGTGTTTATTGAAGTTACCCTGTCCCTGTTTCACCATTGAATATATTGAGTGTTGAGTATATGTGGGGAAAGGGGGAGCAGAAAACACATCGTTTTAGTGGAATGAAGGAATCTTTCACAGACTGATGTAGTGGATTGAGCTGACCTGAAATCTATGACTGGAGAGGATTTGGGGTTGTACTTCTGGGGAGTGGATAGATATGGTCTATATGTGGGAGGAAGATCAAAATGGATATTTGGTGACCAGAGGGTGGAGTATGGAAGAGCCTGGAAAGATACCAACTTGCTTTCAGCTTCTTAGACAAGAAAATTAGATTTTTCAGTTTCCCTTGTATTTAGAAGTTGAAGGCATGAGTCATGTGACTAGGTATCATATAAACAATGGAATATGGGTGGAAATGGTTTTTGCCAATTCCAGGCTTGCCACAGCGTCTTGTCTCTTAAACTTGCTGATAGGATGGGTGAAGTGGTGGATTCCAAGAAGACTCTGGGGGATAGTGGATCCACCTGGTGGAAGAGGTCAGCTCAAGAGTATGTTATTCAAGTGGAGCAGTTTTACGGTATTAAGGTGATTATATAATTTACTTTCCAAACCAGAGCAGTTTTAAGAGTAAAAGGGGGTGCTATTAGTAATTGTGCTGAGACAGGCATATTCCATGACTGCCCAGGGCTGATTTGATGTATGACTGTTCGGTGCAATGTAGGCGTCTCGGGTGTGGGCTAGGTGAGGCTAAAGAGTCCCTAAGAAAGAACTGGACAAGAGAAAGAGGCAGCAGTTGAATGTCTGCCCTGACAAAGGGCATTTCACTACCAGGAGGAACTTCAGACAGGACTAGCTAAGAAAAATGGCTTTCCCCCTTTATCTCTAATTCTCCCTCCTGACCCTGACCCTGGAGATTCTAGAAGCAAAGTATTGAATAGGAAAAGAATATTGAAGAGGAAGTTAGAAAAACATTAATCATGTCTGATTTCCTCATTGCTGGTTTACAAAAGCCCAGATCAGTTCCATACTTTGAATTGGATGAATAACTGGACTTTTAAAGATCAGAAAATGAGGGTCTTTTTCTTCTTAAAGTAGCTGAAAAAATTATAGGATCTACTTGAAATCATAGCAGTAATAATAGATAGCGTTTATGTGGAACTTTTTATACATTATTCTTTATACATTATAGTACTTTTTAATACATCTCAAATGCTGTTCTAATATTTATATTAGTTCAAATATGCATGTTAGTTTAATATGTTACATTAACTAACATGTATATTAATTATACTTAATTGTGGGAGCTAGGAGCTGGGATTGAGACTCTGATGGTCTAGTTCTCCTGGGTCTGAGCTTTCTACTACTAAGTACTGCTTCCTTCAGCTGAACTGCCTCTGCAGAGAGTAATCAAAGATAGTAGTGGAGAGAAAGAAAACTGCTTTCCAACTGCACCTCACTGAGTCCAGCCTATTTAATCAAACTGTTAGACATGCATAAGAATGCAGTGTCAGTCTTCAGGAATCAGTGATAACCAGAAAACGGAAGAGAAAATAGTGATGCTAGAAATGTAGATCTGGTATAATATCCCCAAACTATCAAAACTCAGAGAACAAATGAATTTCTTAAGGTATGGATACAAAGCATTCAAGTGTGAGTCTGTTGAAATATTTCCTGTCAATCAGCATGCCGTCTCTATAGAACAGGGAGAGGCAAAGGGGATGTTATGAGAATGAAGAGCTTGAGAAGAGAAACAAGAGAAGCTGAACAGTGTGTCCCTGGAGACAAGACTTCCAAGGAGAAGAGTCATCAGTGTTATAAAAAACAAAAAGGATACTAGTGCAAATAATCATGAATAGAGCTTTTGTTAGTTCTTTTTTATTTCTTAAAGGAAACAAATTTTGCCTTGTTAAAATCAATTTCCTGCCTACAGAATTTGAGTTTCTTTAACTTCAAGTACAAAATGAGAGTCAAATTCAAATGAAATATCCTTTTTTTTTTCGATTCTACCTAGACTCTGCTGAACATGTGGCTGGACCTTAGCTGGACCATGTCCAGCAACGTTAAATAATCCTGATAGATGTGGTACTCTCTTGCTTTATCACAAATAATTTGCCTAACTTTTATGATTCACGACTGTGGGCTACGCCAAAGAAGCAACAGGGTATCTGAGGCTTTTCCTGATAAGGATAAACACGATTGAGAACAAATTAAGATGTTCTTTTTCTCAGTGAAATAAATTCAGTGTCACAAGTCTGGGTCGGAAACTAGGTTTATGACAGGGCGTCCGGATGTCTCTGCAGTTTCCTCTTTGCATCAGACGCCAGAATCTAGTCAACTTGGTCCAGATGGTTGCCAATCGGTGCAGCTGCTCCGCCCACTACTTCTCCCCCTGGACAGCCATCAGTTGAGTTGTACTGAGCCTTTATGAGGTCTCCAAGAATGTTTGCAAACCATGCACTGCATCCTCATAGACCAGGGAGAAAAAAGAAAGATGGAGGCATTACTCTATGTAGTTGAAACTGCCACAACTTGAGATTAAACTGATGGAATACATTTATAATTTGTTGGGAGTGTGAAATGACAAACTAGAGCAAACAGGCACTAACCAAGCATATTGCCCCTACTCTTTTTTTTCTTTTTGTGTTTACTCCTCAAACATCAGGTTCACTTTGTCTCTTACCACTTTGAAGGAGCTAGCCTCCTTTCTGGGTGCCTTTAAGGTAATGGCTTTTAAGCTCTTTACTTTTATTTCTTAAATTACAGATTTAGTCAACAGGGTTTTGCTTTATTGCTTTGTTATTCTCCATTTGGAATAAGGAAGGCAAAATGTTTCTTTTAAGTCCTTTTCTCGTATTTATTTTAAAGCTGCAGACTGACTGTGAACGTTTTTCTGTACTGCAACTCCACCGTTGAGAGAAAGACGACAGTAAAAGAAGTGGCAGAAAGCGGGCTATAGCCATTTCTCATTACCTTAGGACTGTCCTGGTTTAGAGGCACCCCGTTCACACCCTGAAGTGTAATTGATTTAGCTTCCACAGTCTGCTTCCCTAATTCTCTGCCTTAGAACCGTTAGTTCACTAGATTGTTGTGATGGGTAAACTCTCAGATGAAATAAGTGCTTAACTTTTACAATTATTAGAAGACATTATCTGAGGAAATAATGAACTTAATTCTTCTGGTGCCTGAATTGCTCACCCGTCTTTTGTATTCTTCTACATATCCTCAAGAGTTTTATCTTACATGCACTATTTTGGTATCTTATTTGAATAGTCTGAGGAAGGTACCTGAAGAAGAGTCCAAGTTAGCCAGGCCTAATTGTAAAGATCCTAAGGGTATTCTAAAGAAATAAATTGGCTTAGCAAATTTGACCACAAGAATTCTACTCATTCTTTTATTCTTAATGATTGGACAAATTCATGCTTTTCTGCATACAGAGACAAAATCTATGCAGAGATTGTAAGTCGTGAGATCTGATTAATTTATCCGCAGTATTGGCTCTTCAAAATGCCACATTCTTAAGGAGAATCCTGAAGGAGGATCATGAAGAGAAACAAAAGATATCTTGGACATCCTTTTAAAAATTTTAACATTTTATAATGATTTAAGTGTAAGCATATCAGAGACACATGGATTACATTTCCCTTGGAATACACATGGGTTTGAAAAATTAAGAGAAAACAGGCTTAGCACATTGTGGTTGGGTATTACTGAACGTAAAACATTTGGGGAAAATATTTAGTTCTTTTTTGACAAGTGCCAAAAGTGACTGGACTCACTCATCTGCTTTCCCTCTCCTTTGCCTCTAACATCAGCCTGAAGTTGGAGGGCTTTCGAGGTGAGAGGATGTAGGTTTTGTATTTCTTCGTCGGGAAATTAACCTTGCCTTATCTCTCTATTCCTCCATCTTCCTTACCATATCTCCCACTACATAGGGGGATGAATAATTTCTCACTGAAAAGAGTGATATAGTTTTGGAACAGTGTGTTTCAGAGCTGAGCGAATTCACATAGTACTGAACTCTGTAGAGGCCAAGTTAATAAATCCTTACTGAGTCAAACTGCCTGAATAACTTAAAAGAATTATCTGCCTCGTAGCTGTATTGTGCAATTGTTAGCTGCATTGTGCCTTGCTGCAAACTCACTCCTTCCTTACTCCTTCCCTCTTCCACAAATATTTATTGAGCACCTATTATGTACAAGGCAATGTTCTAAATACTGCCAGGAGCTGAAGATTTGATCTTTAGGTATTTCTGGGTGGCAACAACCTTAGTATAAACGTGTAGTAGATAAGTGCCAGGTTGAATGTTTTGAGGTTTCATTTCTCTTTCAGGCATTTGAGGTGATTATGAATAACCCGTTATTTGTTCTCTTGTTATTCGTCGAATCGGCATCTATTATATGTGGTGTTTCTGGCAGATATGCCTCTTTGATACTGATTCTATAGTAGAAGAAACAAATGTAATTCACTCGTAAATGGATGGTCTGATTCTGCGTACTAGAATGGTGTTCTAAATGTGGGTCTGCAGACAGGAAGCCATCTCAGGGTGATGTCACAATGGACAACACATGGCCTTGGCCGAACCTCTCCTTGGAGCTTGGCTTTTAAAGCTCTCTACTTAACAGCAACCCGCCGCCTCCACCACAAACTCCACCCACTTCCCTGTTACCAGGGTTCATTGGGATTATACCTTTTAAAAAGTGACGAGTATCAGCAAGTTAAAGAAATAAGAGACTATATGTAACTCATAATAGGCAAGATATTTATAGGCAGTCTGTTCTTCCAAATTAAGGGAGATTTATCATTGACATAAACAGTTGAGTCTACTTTTCTGCCCTTCACTATTGTATACATGGAGTCTAGAAACAAAGGCCAAACCTGGAAGTGCAAAGATTCATTTTTCGAGGTTTTGGGGAAGGGATCTTACAAGTCTCCAAGTTTATTAGGCCTGTAGAAATAAAATTCAATCAGGTTTAAAGCCTGAGTCCACTGGGGTATGAAGCCTGAAAACTGACCTTTGATCTACTTAGTCTTACTGTAAGCACACCAGGATGGGCTACTTGAACTTGGTGGGTGAGCAGGCATGCAGTCAAAACTTTCAGAACAAGAGGACATCAGGATCCTGTGAAAACGTCAAAGGGAACTTCTCAAAGGACCTGGCATTCGTACCATCTATACCTATGTCTCAGTCTTTGCTTTTTTCTTCTATTTTAAACGGATGGTTGCCATTGAACAAATATCTCTTTGCTTAACAGTCTATTCAAATGTTGCAATATGTGAAAGGTACTGCCAATCACTTTAATGGAGAGATAGATTCTTGAAAAATCATTTGCTTCCCCTTTCCCTGTCTCAGAAGAACTTCATTTCCATGACTCTCTAAGATGTTTTGTTTGCTTTTGTGGTCTCCCTCTATTTTAATTCATTAAAAGTCACCAACTAGATTTGGAGTCTGTATCTATTATATGCTTCTCAAACTTTCAGTTAAGCCAAGATGAGTTAATTTTTATCTATGTTTTAAGGTTTTTAAGGCTTTAAATATTAAATCCAAATCTCACTAGAAAAGTTTATCAAAAGTTTCTAGATAACATAGCAACCAGTACCTTGGCAATATCTCATATAATCACCTGTATGCATCTCTCCTCACTTTTGCATCTCATTCATCTACAGGGCATTAGTAGGCACATCCCTTTATGGCAAAAAAGAAAATTAAAAAAATGAGTCTATAAATATTTATCTGTTCTTTGGCAAGATAGTAGACTTGAAAAAATGACTAGAGTTGACGAATTTTTCCAATTGCTAAATTGGAGTTAACACACACACACACACACACACACACACACACACACACACACACACACACACACACACACACACACACACACACACACACACACACACACACACACACACACACCACTGTCTATTGTGACCTCCACAGAGGTTTTACATCCATCACTTACATACTATTAAGTGGTGACAAACTATATTTTTCTTAAGACCTTTAGTCTTCTCTCAGATATTGATATTAATAAAAAGTCTCCAGAGTATGTCCATGGTGTTTAAATCTGAGTTCTTAGTCTAGTGAAACGTGTGTATCCAAAAACAGATAATGTATGCGAAACTCCAAATATATGTGACAAACAATTAACATTTCTGAGGAAGATGGATGTGTGCAATTTCATGTTAAAAACTCAAGCCAGATTCATTGAACATGTAGGTGTTCAATAGGATTTGAATGAGTCCTAGATGTATGTGTGTGTATCAGTTATCTACTGCTGTGTAGCAACTAACACCAAAACGTAATCACTTAAAACAACAGTCACTGATTATCTCACAGTATCTGTGGAGCAGGAATTGGGTGTGGTTGAGCTGAGTGGTTCTGGCTTGATCATGAGATCAAGCTATGAGCCTGAACTGCCTTCAGTGTACTCTGAAGATTCAAGGATCCTAGCCCTGGCTCTTGGCAGCAAGAAACTATACATCTTTTTTTTCATTTCATTTTTCCAGCTTTATTGAGATAAAATTGACATAAAACATTTTGTAAGTTTAAGGTGTCCAGTGTGATGATTTGATGCACTTATATATTTTAAGAGGATTACCACAGTAATGTTAACATTTCCATCACCTCACATAATTACCATTTCTTTTTTGTGGTGAGAACATTTAAAATCTAATCTGTTAGCAACTTTCAAGTATATAATATTGTTAACTATAATCACCATGCTGTAGATTAGGTCCCCAGAGCTTAATCATTTTATAACTGGAAATATGTACCTTGGACCAACATCTCCCAATTTCCCCCATCCCCCAGACTCTGGCAACCACTATTCTACTCTCCGTTTCTATGAATTCTGCTTTTTTTAGATTCCACATATAAGTGATATCAGACAGTAGTTGTCATCATTCTGTTTGATTTATTCCACTTAGCATAATGCCCTCAAGGTCCACCCATGTTGTCACAAATGGCAAGATTTCCTTCTTTATCATGCTTAAATAATATTCGTATATCTATCTATCTATCTATCTATCTCTATGTATATATAGGGGGGTGTGTGTGTGTGTATATATATATATATATATATGTATATCTCACATCTTCTTTATCCATTTATCATCCTTAGGTGGACACTTAGGTTGATTCCATAACTTGACTAGTATGAATAATGCTACAATGAACATGGGAATGCAGATTTTTAAAATTTTTTCAAAATCCTGATTTCATTTCATTTGGACATATACACAGAAGTGGGATGGCTGGATAATACGGTAATTCTATTTTTAAATTTTTGAGTAATCTCTATACTGTTCTTCATAGTGGCTGCACCAATTTACATTCCCACCAAGAGTGCAAAAGGGTTCCCTTTTCTCTACCTCCTTGCCAACACTTACTGTCTCCTGTCTTTTTGATAAAATAGCCATTCTAAAGGTGTGAGGTGATATCTCATGGGGGTTTTGATTTGCATTTCCCTGATGATTGGTGATGCTAAGCATCTTTTTATGTATCTGTTGGCCATATGGGTGTCTTCTTTAGGAAAATGTCTATTCAGATCCTCTGTCCACCTTTTGATTGGATTGGTTTTCGCTATTGAGTTGTATGAGTTTCTTTATATTTTTGATAGTAATCCCTTATTTTTATTTATTTATTTATTTTTACTGTGCAGAAGGTTTTTTGTTTGATATAGTCCCACTTGTCACTTGTTTATTTTTGCTTTTGTTTCTTTTGCTTTTGGTATCATATCCAAAAATTAGTTGCCAATACTCATGTCAAGGAGCTTTTTCCTTATGTTTTCTTGGAATTTTATGGTTTCAGGCCTTTAATCCATTTCAAATTAATTTTTGTGAGTGATATAAGATAGGGATCCTATTTCATTCTTCTGCATGTGATTATCCAGTTTTCCCAGTACCATTTTTTGAGGAGAGTATCCTTTCCCCATTGTATATTCTTGACTAATTTGTCATAGATTAACTGATCATGTATACACACGTTTATTTCTGGGCTCTCAATTCTGTTCCATTGGTCTGTATGTCTCTTTTTTATCTCAGTAGCCTACTGTTTCAATTACTGTAGTTTTGTAGTACGGTTTGAAACTAGGAGGTGTGATGCTTCCAGCTTTGTTCTTTCTTCTTAGGCCTGCTTTGCCTTTTCAGGGTCTTTTGTGGTTTCTTGTGAATTTTAGGATTGATTTTTTATATTTCTCTGAAAAAAAATGCCATTGAAATTTTGATAGGGATTGCATTGAATCTATAGATGGCTTGGGTAGTATGGACATTTTAACAGCATTAATTGTGCTGATCCATGAACATGAGATATCTTTCCATTCATTTGTGTCTTCAATTTCTTTCATCAATGTCTTATATTTTTCAGTATATAGACCTTTCACTTCCTTGGCTAAATTTATTCCATAAGTACTTTACTGCTTTTGGCACTATTCTGAATGTGGTTGTTTTCTTTCTTTTTCAGATATTTCATTGTTAGAGTATAGAAATGCACCTGATACCTATATGTTAATTTTGTATCCTGCACCTATACTGAGTTCATGGATTAGTTCTAGCAGTTTTTTGTTAGAGTCTTTAGGAGTTTCTATATATAAGATCATATCATCTGCAAGGGCAATTTTACTTCTTCCTTTCTGATTTGGATGCTTTACTCTTTTGGCCTCTCCATGGGCTGCTTGAGTGTCCTCATGGCATGACATCTGGCTTCCCCTGAGGAAATGATCTGAAAGAGAGAAAGAGAAATGAAGAGAGAGAGAGAGCGTGAGAGTGTGGTGAGCTTGCCAGCCTAAGATGAAAGTCTCAGTTTTTTATACCCTAATCTGGGGAGTGACATGCCATCACTTCTGCTGGAAGCTATTGTTCATAGTGACTGATCTTGGTACAATGTGGGAGGGACTACACAGGGTGTGAACATCAGCAGGTGGGACTCATTGGGGGACTTACTGAGGTTCTCGTGTGAGAACCCAAAGTAGCAGGGTATTCTTTGGTGTTTTCACTCCAACCATGCAATTTTCATTATTTTCCTTTATCAACATTTTTTTCTAGGTCATTAATCTTTTACAAATAGTACAGTTTTTTTTGTTGTTGTTTAATTCTTCATTGGTCACAAACAAGAATTTCCAATTCTTTCACTCTTCCATTTCAAAAAGCCCTCAAGATTTTTCTACAGTTTAACCAGCAGATGGAGACTGAACACCTGACATTTTAATAAGTGCTTTTATTGGGTTGCATGTAATACTGTCTTATCGCTTTGAAAGGGGCCTTAGCACTGGTTTAATCCTCTCATCACAGATTTAAAAACAGTGTTCAGAGTCAGTACTAGAATCCAGGTCTTTGGATTTCCTGCATTTCCCCTGCACCATGTGTCTTGACTGGAATCACTTGATGTTGCCTCCTCAGAGCACTGAACTCAGTTCATTTCAATTATTCATTCAGTTCCTACTGTGTTGAATTCATTCAAAGATGAATAAAACAATTCCTGTTCCACAAGAGACTGCAGTTTGGTTGAATGCAATATACTAAGGACCACAATACCTTAGGATTTAGGGCCATGTTACATACAGGCCATGTCCTGGATGTTTGGATAAGGAGAGCCTGAGCACATATGTTAAAGAATCAGCAGGAATTATCTAGGTATAGTTTGGGTGATAGAAGGACATTTCTGGAAGAGGGGACATAAGGAAAGGTAGAAAGGAGAGAAATAACCTGGTGTCTACGGAAAACTAAGCAGTTAAATATTTCTGGTGCATAAAAGCAAAATTAAGGTTAGAGTCACTCGAGTTCACTGAGTAATGATTATACTATCACAATTAATAGGAGAGCCAGTCCTATAATCACTTTGTAGTGACTTGGAGACTTTTCTTTGTCAGGTAGTCATTCAGTCAGCAAATTGTTTTTGAAAACCTACTATGAACCAAGCTCTGTTCTAGGTGCTGGGAATACAGTAATGAATAACACGGATGAAATCCATGTCTTACAAGGAACTTACATAATAAATGAGAAATTATAGATCAAGAGAAGATAAGTGCTTTGAAGAAAAATAAAGCAAGGAAAGGGAGAGAGGAGAGAGAGAGTGATGTGGTGGGGAAGGTATAATTTTGAATGAAGTCATTAAGGTAAACCTTATGGAGAAGCAAAGACCTGAAGGAGGTCATTTGCGGTTTAATAGACTGGTTGAGAGGATCAGAGAAGTCTTTTAAGTCATAATGTGATGAAATGATTGTCACAAGTGGAGCACAAAGAAGGATTATGAATTGGAAATTTCACGAGACAATATATACCACTTATGCAACATGGCATACATATACTTATAGCTCACACATACATACTATAAAGAGTGAGTTTTCCAATACACTAATGACCAGGGGAAGCCAAAAGTCTGATGATACATATTTCCTAGAGTTCATCTTAATGGTACCAAAGTTGTGAAATGGATGCTTTGGAATTCCATGCCCATGTTTACTTAGTGCTTTATTGATTCATACTTTAGTTTATTCAACTTACATTTGAGTGTTGGTGAGTTCATAGCACTTCACTGGGTGTTCCTATGTGCGCTATCCGTGGCAAACTAGTGGACCAGCTGCGTTTGGATATATTTTAAGGCAGATTACAAAAAAAAATATTCAAGTCTTCTTACCTCCTTTACCTATGAAGATTGTGTATCATATTAGAAATGAAAAATGCAGAGAATATCCTTTTAAACTTTGACCTGTTTGTTTATTGTTTCATCTAAATCTGTATCTATTTCTAGAAATGTTTTATTGCAAAAAGACATCTTGAAATTTTATATACATATGTACATACATATGTATAAAGATATATTGAGCACCTACTCTGTTTTTTCATAGTCCATGAAGAAGACAGAAAGACTTTTATTCATGCCTTTGAGGAGCTCACAATATAGAGCAGATCAGTAAATTGTAATAAATTTTCACATATTCTCTTTAAGTTAATATTAAAATTACTTTTACTTTTCTCTCCTCAAATCTTCATGAAAGGCAGAGACTTTATTTGTTCATTTCTGTGCTTCTAGTTCTTGCTAAATGTCTGGCACAAATATTTAGTGAATAAATAGTGGGCTCTTATCTGAATTGTTTTCTTTGTTCACTGTCTATATGAAAACCTCCACATAAATCAGTCTGGAGTGGTTTAGGTAAACCACTGTGTTATGTGCTGTGTGTGCTCAATCAAAGATGAGGAGGGTTATAAGTGTCCCAATTATCCCAATGCTGTGTTTCTACAATTGTCTTATTTGGGGGCAGGCTAGGCTTGCTAACTACTTTATACCCAAGTGGAAAATCATTAAAGGGCATGCCTCTGCAAAGCTGGGGAAGAGGGATTGAAAAGCTGACTTTCCGGGTTCCTCTTTGTCTTATGATTTATGAGTCTTTAACTGCCAATCTCTCTTGATATGTAAACACATGGTCCTTCTATGTTGATAAATCAAGTTAATTTTTTGTGTGTTTTATAGTGTAATATCCCCTTAGGACCCCATATTATATTGACACTATGGGGATAACTTTGGACAGACTTAGAAAAGAGCCTGTTTTTTAATGACCTCTGTGGGATTTGCTGCTGATGTGGTTATTTGGAAAACTGAATTTTTTTTTTTTTTTCTCCAGAAACACTGTCTTTACATTGAAATAGCAAAAAGAAAAAGGTCATCACCAGCTCCTTTCTTTCTGATTCCATCCCACAATTTGGGAGTCACAAAGGGTTTCAGAGTCAAAAGTAACTTCTGAATTAACTCTTCAGTCACTGACTTGAACTTAAACATGTATTTTGATTCTTAGTGTAGTCTTATGGGGGTATTATTGTCTAAAGAGGAAACTGGATGATAAAAATGGTTTAAAGCTACTGTTATCTTTCTAGTTTCTGGAACCAAAAAACAGACTTTCATTTTATTAATGAAACCGTAAAAAAGATGTATTTTATTCTTAGACTTGTCAGCCTTTTGCCTAGAAACCCTTTTGTGTGTGTGTGTGTGTGTGTGTGTGTGTGTGTGTGTGTGTGTGTGTAAGACAGAGGGGAAAGAGATGTATTAAAGGATTATCACGTTGTGACAATCATGGGTTAATTAGTAAAATGTCTGCATTTAAGTTACCCCTTTTCTTTTTCATTTAAACATTTTTTACACTACATTGCTAAGGCAAGGTAACAGTAACTATCAATGCAAAGACTATTCCTCAGTCTCTGTCTAGTTTTCTGGGTGAATGATTTCTGATTTCTCTAAACAGGTAGATTTGACTTCCTTTCTAAGTCACAACACTGGGCTAGTGAAGGACTCAGATATACCGTGAAGTTTTAGTAAGCAGAAGCATATCTGCATCTTCTGAAATGATTTCCAAATTCTTGCTTTGGAATGGAAGTTATATTTACTCTTTAGTCGATTTACATTAATTTTCTTTGAGTGTCCCCTTTAACAGTGATCAGGCAATGTTTACTGGACAATGTAACTTTATGGAGGAAATAACATAATCGAATATAATTTTAGCTAAAAGGATTTTAGAGATCTTCTATTCCATTACCTCATTTTATGGAAGAAGATTGTCTTAGTGTAGGCTGCTATAACAAAATGCCACAGACTGGGTAGCATAAACAACAGACATTTATTTCTCACAGTTCCAGAGGCTGAGAAATGTAAGATGAAGGTGCCAGCCAACTCAGTTTCTGGTGACAACCCTCTTCCTGGTTTTAAGACTGCTGCCTTGCTGTGTCCCCACATGGTGGAGAGAGCAAGATCCTTCTCTCTCTTCCTCTTCTTATAAAGCCACTAATCCCATGATAAGAGCCCCACCCTCATGACCTCATGTAACCCTAATTTCATCCAAAAGGACTGATATCCAAACACCATCACAATGGGGGTTAGGGCTTCAACATACGAATTTTGGTTGGGGGCAAGGAGGTGAGGGGGCACTAACATTCAGTACATAGAAAGGACCCTGAGGATCAGAGTGGTCAAATGATGGGTTTAAGGTCACACAGCAAGTTAATGGCTAAAGTAGACCCAAAAGTCATATCTTTTGAGTGTTTTATTATACTTTGAATTTCCCCTTTAAACTCACAGTGGGGACACACTGTCAGTGAATATCTAAGTTTTTATCCCATCCCCTGATGTTGAAAGAATGTGCACATCAGTGTTCTAATCTTTTGCTTAGATGGAGAAGTACAGGGTGCAAAGTTGCTCCTGAAAGTCATCATGATCCCTGCTGTTAAGCCTATAGAAGACATTTTCTGTTTGGGAGGCATTAATTGGGAGCTGTGACAAGACTGGAGAGTTCCTCCATTCCCTTCTCAGACCCCTTCCATTAATTATAATAAATGGCAGGAGTGAAGACAGGTATATCGTACAGCAGATATGCTGATGAAATTACTAGGTGGGAGGGAAAATTGGAGAAGTTAGCTTGATTGACAGGAAGTGCAGCTAATTATATAGCTCCATTAACTCCAGATAGTCTTAAGACCAGGCTTCACTACTAAGTGATGAGTGAGGCCTTGGAGGAGGAGATGCCCTCTTGCTGCCCCAGACTTGACTGAGCTCCCTACTGGATATAGTCAAGTAAGTCAGCTACACCATTGTTGTGCAGAATAACTGCTCCATTATTCTGTGAACTTAGCTCACAGAGTCATGGGAAATAACACATTATTGTGTTTTAGGCCACTAAGTTTTGAGGTGATATGTTATACAGCAAAAAATAAACTAGTTTACAAAAACTATATGTTGACCATGTACATTTACTCTTTCCTGCCTTGAAATGTCTTTATAGACTGACCCACTTACTCTCCCAGTTCCTGCACTAAGATAGAAGTACATGAGGATTCCTCACATGACCATAATCCTCAGTCATCAGTGCTCAGCCACTATATGCCTCACCTCTCTTCCCATTACTGCCAGTGTCTGTCTGCAGACAATCAGCCTGGAACCTAGGCACTTCACTTGGGTCCCAGGCACCCATGTCATTGTCAAGTTGCAGCTGTCCCATAAAACCAGGCTTCTGCCTTAGTCTCACACTCTCTGGTCTGTTCCCTTTCACTCTCTTGGACTGGGCAGTCCTCCTACTAAACCCTAGTTGATGGTTGGAGTACCAGTTTCCTACCTAGCTCCTGATGATTCTTTGTTTTTAAGGATGGATCCTATTCCCAGCCCCCAACACTTAGCAGGGGAACAGAGGAGTTTGTAAAATACATGGACAAACTCTTCAGGATGAGTAACAGTATTGTGGAGTAGAAAGAACATGGACTTTGGAGTCATACAGACCTGGTTTGTATTCCAGACTGCCATTTACTAGCTTGTGATTTGGGGGCAAATTTTTTGATCTCTTTAAGATTCATTTTTCTAATTTGTGAAATAGGTACTAAGTAAATAAGTTACAGCTGTTGTTAATTTCTACCATACAACACTACTTCTGCAGCTCTGTTGGTTCCCCATCCTTTCTGGTTGTGGAAGACTTCTTACTTTTCCCTGCCAGCACACACTGTAGGTTCCAGCTCACCTCACACCCAAGCCAGCCATGTCTAGACACTTAGGGTTTCCTAAGAAAAACAAGCTACTTGATAGTCTACCAAAACGATAGTTGAAAGGCCACACTTAATTGATTCCTTGTAGGTCTTCTGTTGGATTTTCGTTAGACTTGGGCTGATTTTCATTAGATCTTGTGCACATGAGCGTGTTCTAATTTACATGTCTGCCCTATTATTTCTCACTTCTTTTTAATATACATCCTTTGGAACCCGAATTAGCTTTAATTGACGGTTGTGAGGCAATTATGCTCTATAATTTTGCACTGTTTCTAAATAGTGTGCTCATTACTTTACAATTTCCCTACTATACGTGTGTGTGTGTGTGTGTGTGTGTGTGTGTGTTTACTTAAGGACTAATCTATTATACAAACTGTCAAAATTTGGGGACAAAAAACAAAATCTATAACTTTGTAAACAAATCCAACCCATTTTGATGCTGTAATCTATTTTGCAAGTTGTTTTAATCGTGTAGGAGAAGACAAAAGACTTTTGCGAGTGTTTATTCTAACTCCAGAGCTGTGTTCCCATTAATATACTGGACGTCTTGCTGACTGGGAGTGGTGCAGAAGGGAAGATGCAGTATGTAAATACACTAATCAAATCAATGCAAATCATAATAATACATTCCTTTAAAGAGTCTGGGAGACAGCTGTGTAAAATAGAGCACTTTTCATTTTCATAGGTTGGGGTGAACCTCTTCAGCAAATCCCATCCCATGTCAAAACCCTGATTTTGTGATTCTGACTCTGTTGTGTTTTACTTTATTTTTTGCTCTTGTTTTTTGTGGGACTACATATGGTAGAAGTTGACACTTCAGGCATTAGTGGCTAGTCTTATTTTCTTCTTTTTGTGGCCAATTGGCTTTGGAACTTTTGTTTCCAATAACTTAACTACAAAACCACATGAGCAAAGCTTTCGTGAGGTTTACTGCATGACCGAAGTGGGGGTTGGTGATGTGACAAATGTCTCAAAGGCTTTCTTTGGAAAGTATGGATCATCATCTTTGGAGAAAGGATTTTGTTTTCTCTTTTTTTATTCCTAAAATATTCAACAGATTATTTCAGTTTACCAAGTTTGATGACATAATTTCAATGTTTAATCATCATCTTTGGAGAAAGGATTTTTTTCCCTCTTTTTTTATTCCTAAAATATTCAACAGATTATTTCAGTTTACCAAGTTTGCTGACATCATTTCAATGTTTTAATCAGGTTACAACTTTTGGCCACTTGTTTTATATGGAGGAAATACTGGTACTAGTGTGAAATAAAAAAAGTCAGATAGACACTCCCATTTCCCTGGGATCCTAACGGAGCCCAGAGAGAGGAGAAAGTGTTGCAACGGGGAGTTAAAAGAAATCAGAGTGCTCTTCTGAGCTATACTAAGTTAAGGGGAAAGCAAGAGAAGAGAAAAAGAGAAAAATAACCTTGTGAAAAATGGTTCATCAAAAGTTTTCAATTTTTTTTTAATCAAGCCTTTCTTTTTTTTTAAATTGGGGTATAGGTTTTTTTTAATAACATTGTGTTAGTTTCTACTGTACAGGAAAGTGGAGTTCCCTGTGCTATACAGCAGGTTCTTATTAGTCATCAATTTTACACACATCAGTGTATACATGTCAATCCCAGTCGCCCAATTCATCACACCACCATCCCCACCCCCGCGGCTTTCCCCCCTTGGTGTCCATACGTTTGTTCTCTACATCTGTGTCTCAACTTCTGCCCTGCAAACCAGTTCATCTGTACCATTTTTCTAGGTTCCACATACATGCATTAATATATGATATTTGTTTTTCTCTTTCTGACTTACTTCACTCTGTATGACAGTCTCTAGATCCATCCACATCTCAACAAATGACCCAATTTCGTTCCTTTTTAAGGCTGAGTAATATTCCATTGTATATATGTACCACATCTTCTTTATCCGTTTGTCTGTCGATGGGCATTTAGGTTGACTTCCATGACCTGGCTATTGTAAATAGTGCTGCAGTGAACATTGGGGTGCCTGTGTCTTTTTGAATTATGGTTTTCTCTGGGTATATGCCCAGTAGTGGGATTGCTGGATCATATGGTAATTCTATTTTTAGTTTTTTAAGGAACCTCCATACCATTCTCCATAGTGGCTGTATCAATTTACATTCCCACCAACAGTGCAAGAGGGTTCCTTTTCTCCAAAAAGTTTTCAATTTTTAATCAAAATAATAAAATAAGGGTTTAAGGCAGTGTTAAAATATTTTAATGGCAAGGTACAAGTTTTAGTGGTGAAACTGAATAATCCCTAATGTTGAGTTTTAGAAATAAATTGTGTTGGATCCTTCATTCCTAAGTTGAGGTACCTGGAGTTATCTTTAGGGAATAAAGGGACACAGAATCCCTCAGGATCATTCTGGAAGGTGGTATTAATAAGGTGAGATATCTGGCATATATCTATAAGGTTTCTAGTGTCTCATGTGAATGGAGGTTTCTTTCGCTGAAACCCTGGAGGAATCCTCTGGGTGCAATTTTTCCTAAAGATAGGAGAACAGATAGAATGCCTAATATAGTTTCCAGAGATCAGACGCCTATAGATAATTCAACCTGCTTAAATAAATGTGCATTGACACCACCACATTTATTTTCTCATGTACATTTCTATCTACTTCTCTGCCTGTCACATGGATAAAAAAACCCAGAAAGCTCTCATAATAAATGTAGTCAGTACTTCTCAAAAACAGATTCCTAAGAAACCAAAAGAGAGTTGGAAGGTATGAAAGTACATAGAACAACATCATTAATTGGTAAAGAAGAAATGAGATACAAGACTAAAAAAAAAAACCACTTTTGAAATTCCAGGTCCCATTGAGTGTATTTCCCCAACATCTTCTGAAATAATCCACTTCTCTTGATACCTGCTATCACTACCATAAGTCTAGTGTAATATCATCTCTGTATTACTATGACAATTTCTAATTGAATTCACTCATATTCTGCCTTTCTCCTACCTCAATCCAACATCTGCACTGTCACTATTACCCTTTGGCTCAAAACCTTTCAATGGCTCTACACTGTCTGTTGGATTAATTCAAATCTCCTTGCGTGGCTCACAAGACCATCAGGACCTTTCTTGATTTACAGGCCCCCCCCCCACTTACTGGCTGCTTAGAGCACTCGAGCTCTAGCCTTGTCTCTCACAATATCAGACCTTTTGCATTTATGGCTTTTCTGATTGGAGTGACTTTTTAATCTCCTTATTTTTCCCTATTTCACCTCTTCCACACAAGTAGTTCTTATATATTAAAAAACAAAACAGTGAAACACCCAGAAAACCAAAACAAAGAAATAGGATCCTACGGCCCATGGGTCGGTGATGGAAGAATCCTTCCAGTGTCAGTGTCAGGACTATGGTGCCATCGTGAGCTGTTTGTCTAACCTCAGGCAGAAGGCCCCTGGTTCAAACATCAAACACTTAAAAAAATTAGTTTTATTTATTTTAATTGAAGTATAGTTGATTTACAGTGTTGTGTTAATTTCAGATGTACAGCACAATGATTCAGTTATACACACAGGTATATGTATCTATTATTTTTCAGAATCCCTCCCCCGCTGCCCCTTTGGTAACCATAAACTTGTTTTCTATGTCTGTGGGTCTATATCTGTTTTGTATATAAGTTCATTTGTATCATGTTTTTTAGATTCCACATATAAGCTATATCATAGGATATTTGTCTTTCTCTGTCTGGCTTCACTTGGTATGATAATCTCTAGGTCCATCCATGTTGCTGCTAATGGCATTATTTCATTCTTTTTTATGGCTGAGTATATTCCATTTTGTGTGTGTGTATGTGTATATGTATATATATAAAATCTTTTTTATGCATTCATCTGTCGATGGACATTTAGGTTGCTTCCATGTCTTGGCTATTGTAAATAGTGCTGCAGTGGACACTGGGGTGCATGTATATTTTAGAATGATAGTTTTCTCTGGACATATGCCCAGGAGTGGGATTGCAGGAACATATGGTAACTCTACTTTTAGTATTTTAAGGAACCTCCAGACTATTCTCCACAGTGTCTGTACCAATTTACATTCCCACCAACAGTGTAGGAGTGTTCCCTTTTCTCCACACCCTCTTCAGTATTTACTATTAGTAGACATTTTGATGATGGCCATTCTGCCTGGAGTGAGGTGATACCTCATTGTAGTTTTGATTTGCATTTCTCTAATAATTAGCAATGTTGAGCATCTTTTCATGTGTCGGCTATTTGTATGTCATCTTTGGAGAAACGTCTGTTTAGATCTTCTGCCTATTTTTTGATTGGGTTGTTTGTTTTTTTGATATTGAGCTGTATGAGCTGTTTATATATTTTGGAAATTAATCCCTGTCAGTCCCATTGTTTGTAAATATTTTCTCTTATTCTGTATGTTGCCTTTTTGTTCTGGTTATGTTTTCCTTTGCTGTGCAAATCTTTTAAACTTAATTAGGTCCCATTTGATTATTTTTCTTTTTTCTTTCCATTACTCTAGGAGATGGATCGAAAAAGACATTGCTGTGATTTATGTCAAAGAGTGCTCTGCCTATGTTTTCCTCTAGGAATTTTTAGTATCTGGTTTTACATTTAGGTCTTTAATTCATTTTCAGTTTGTGTATAGTGTTAGAGAATGTTCTAATTTCATTCTTTTACATGTAGCTGTCCAGTTTCCCCAGCACCACTTATTGAAGAGACTGTTCTTTTTCCATTGTGTATTCTTGCCTCTTTTGTCATAGATTAATTTACCATAGGTGCATGGGTTTATTTCTGCATTTTCTATCCTATTCCATTGATCTGTGCATCTGTTTTTGTGCCAGTCCATGCTGTTTTGATTACTGTAGCTTTATAGTATAGTCTGAAGCCAGGGAGCATGGTTTCTCCAGCTCCATTCTTCTTTCTCAAGATTGTTTTGGCTATTCTGGACCTTTTGTGTTTCCATACAAATTTTAAGATTATTCATTCTAGTTCTGTAAAAAATGCCATTGGTAATTTGATAGGGATTGCATTGAATCTGTAGATTGCCTTGAGTACTATAGTCAATTTAACAGTATTTATCCTTCCATTCCAAGAGCACAGTATATCTTTCCATCTGTTTGTGTTGTCCTCAGTTTCTTTCATTAGCATCTTATAATTTTTGGAGTACAGGGTTTTGCCTCCTTATGTAGGTTTATTCCTAGGTATTTTATTCTTTTAGATGCAATGGTAAATGAGATTGTTTGCTTAATTTCTCTTTCTGATCTTTCTTTGTTAGTATATAGAAATGCAACAGATTTCTGGGTATTCATTTTGTATCCTGCAACTTTACTAAATTCATTGATGAGCTTTAGTAGTTTTCTGGTAGCATCATTAGGATTTCATATGTATAGTGTCATGTTGTCTGCAAACAGTGACAGTTTTATTTCTTTTCCAATTTGTATTCTTTTTATTTTTCTTCTCTGTTTGCTGTGGCTAGGGCTTCCAATACTATGTTGAATGAAAGTGGTGAGAGTGGGCATTCTTGTCTTGTTTCTGATCTTAGAGGAAATGCTTTCAGCTTTTCACCATTGGGTATGATGTTAGCTGTGGGTTTATCATATATGGCCTTTGTTATGTTGAGGTAGGTTCCCTCTGTGCTCACTTTCTGGAGAGTTTTTTTCCTAATCATAAATCGATGTTGAATTTTGTCAAAAGCTTTTTCTGCATCTATCGAGACAATCATACGGTTTTTATTCTTCAGTTTTTTAGTGTGGTGTATCACACTGGTTGATTTGCAGATATGGAAGAATCCTTGCATCC
Source organism: Lagenorhynchus albirostris (assembly GCF_949774975.1). Lineage (NCBI taxonomy): Eukaryota > Metazoa > Chordata > Mammalia > Artiodactyla > Delphinidae > Lagenorhynchus > Lagenorhynchus albirostris. Next base: position 116,299,834 of record NC_083098.1, on the reverse strand, counting down.
CTGGGATAAATCCCAATTGATTGTGGTGTATGATCCTTTTAATGTATTGTTGGATTTGATTTCCTACTATAATATTTTACTGAGGATTTTTGTGTTTGTGTTCATCAGTGATATTGGCCTGTAATTTTCTTTTTTGTGTGTGGTATCTTTGGTTTTGGTAGTAGGGTGATGGTGTCCTCATGAAATGAATTTAGAAGTGTTTCTTTCTCTGTAATTTTTTGGAATAGTTTCAGAAGGATAGGTGTTAACTTTTCTCTAAATGTTTGGTTGAACTCACCGGTGAAGCCATCTGGTCCTGGACTTTGGTTTGTTGGGAGTTTTCAAATCACAGGTTCAATTTCAGTACTTGTAATTGGTCTGTTCATATTTTCTTTTTCTCTCTGGTTCACTCTTGGGAGATTGTATCTTTCTAAGAGTATGTCCATTTCTTCTGGATTGTCCATTTTATTTGCATATAGTTGCTTGTAGCAGTCTCTAATGATCCTTTGTATTTCTGTGATGTCAGTTGTAACTTCTTTTTCATTTCTAATTTTATTGATTTTGGCCCTCTCCCTTTTTTTTCTTGATGAGATTGGCTGAATGTTTATCAATTTTGTTTATCTTTTCAAAGAACCTACTTTTAGCTTCATTGATCTTTTCTATTGTTTTCTTTGTCTCTATTTCATTTATTTCTGCTCTGATTTTCATGATTTCTTTTCTTCTACTAACTTTGGGTTTTGTTTATTCTTCTTTCTCTAGTTGCTTTAGGTGTAAGGTTAGGTTGTTTATTTGAGATTTTTCATATTTCCTGAGGTAAGCTTGTATTGCTATAAACTTCCCTCTTAGAACTGCTTTTGCTGTGTCCCATAGGTTTTGGATCATCATGTTTTTTTCATTTGTTCTAGGTATTTTTTAACTTCCTCGTTGATTTCTCAGTGATCTACTGGTTGTTTAGTAGCATATTGTTTAGCCTCCATGTGTTTGACTCTTTGCAGTTCTTTTTCTTATAGTTGATTTCTATTTTCATAGCATTGTGATGGAAAAGATGCTTGATATGATTTCAGTTTTTCCATATTTGCTGAGGCTTGCTTTGTGGTCCAGCATGTGATCTGCCTGGAGAATGTTCCATGTGCACTTGAGAAGAATGTGTATTCTGCTACTTTCGGATGGAATGCTCTATAAATATCAATTAAGTCCATCTGGTCTAATGTGTCATTTAAGGCCTGTATTTCCTTATTGATTTTCTGTCTGGATGATCTGTCCATTGATTTAAGTGGGGTGTTAAAGTCTCCACTATTATCGTGTTACTGTTGATTTCTCCTTTTTTGTCTGTTAACAGAACTATTTGCCTTATATATTGAGGTGCTCCTATGTTGGGTGCATATATATTTACCATTGTTGTATCTTCTTCTTTGATTGATCCCTTGATCATTATGTAGTGTCCTTTTTTTGGTCTCTTGTAAAAGTCTTCATTTTAAAGCCCATTTTGTCTGATATAAGTATTGATACTCTAGCTTTCTTTTGGTTTCCATTTGCATGGAATACTTTTTCCATCCCCCCACTTTCAGTTTATATGTATCCCTAGATCTGAAGTGTGTCTCTTGTAGACAGCATATATTCAAGTCTTGTTCTTGTATCCATTCAGCCAGTCCATGTCCTTTGGTTGGAGCATTTAATCCAGTTACATTTAAGGTAATTATCGATATGTATGTTCTTATTACCATTTTGTTGATTGTTTTGGATTTGTTTTTGCAGGTCTTTTTTCTTCCTCTTTTGTTCTCTTCTCTTGTGATTTGATGACTATCTTTAGTGTTGTGTTTGGATTCCTTTTTCTTTTTTGTGTGTATATCTACTGTAGATTTTTGGTTTGCTGTTACCATGAGGTTTTCGTATAGCAGTCTATATATACATACATAATTGTTTTAGGTTGCTGATCTCTTAATTTCAAATGCACTTTAAATGTCCTGCATTTGTAGTCTCCTCCTCTCACAATTGCTGGTTTTGATATCATATTTGTGTGTGGATGGTTTTCTTCCTTTACTGTGTGTTGCCTTTACTGGTGAGCTTTCCCATTTTGTAATTTTCTTGTTTCTACTTGTGGCCTTTTCTGCTGAGAGAAGTTCCTTTAGCATTTGTTGTAATGCTGGTTTGGTGGTGCTGAATTATTTTTGCCTTTGCTTGTCTGTAAACATTTTGATTTCTCCATCAAATCTGAACAAGAACCTTGGTGGGTAGAGTATTCTTGGTTGTTGGTTTTTCCCTTTCATCACTTTAAATATATTGTGCCACTCCTCTCTGGCCTGCAGAGTTTCTGTTGAAAATTCAGCTGATAGTCTCATATGGATTCCATTGTATGTTGTTTGTTGCTCTTCTCTTGTTGCTTTTAATATTTTCTCTTTGTCTTTAATTTTTGTCAGTTTGATTACTGTGTGTCTCAGCATGTTCCTCCTTGTGTTAATCCTGTATGGGACTCTGTACTTCCTAGACTTGTTTCCCATGTTAGGGAAATTTTCAGCTATTATCTCTTCAAATATTTTCCCAGGACCTTTCTCTTTCTCTACTCCTTTTTGGACCCCTGTAATGCAAATGTTGGTGTATTTGACTTGTCCCCAAGGTCTCTTAAACTGTCCTTATTTCTTTTCTTTTCTTTTTTTTTTTTCTTTATGCCATGGCAGTGATTTCCACAACTCTGTCTTCCAGCTTGCTGGTCTGTTCTTCTGCCTTAGGTATTTGACTGTTGATTCCTTCTATTATATTTTTCTTTCCAGGTATTGTATTCTTCAATTCTGTTTGTTGTTTTTTATATTTTCTAACTCTTTGTTAAAAACTTCTTATAACTTCTTGCTCTGTACCTCCATTCTTTTCTTGAGTTCTTTGATCATCTTTACAATCATTACTCTGAACTCTTTCTTGGGTAGATTGCCTATCTCCACTTCACTTAGTTGTTCTTCCGTGGTTTTATCTTGCTCCTTCATCTGGAACATACTCCTTTGCTGTTTCATTTTGTTTAAATTTCTATTTTTGTTTTAAATGTGTGCAGTAGGTTGGTTACATTTCTTGACCTTGGAGGAGTGGCCCTCTGTAGGTATGTCCTATGTATCTCAGCAGTACACCCCCCTCTTGTCACCCAAGGGCCATGGATCAGCTGGCCACAGGGTAGGTTCTGCCCTGTGTTTGTGAACTCTGTTTTGCATGCTGCTGTATCATAGTTTTCTTGTTCCTGTTGTCTGCCTCCTGGTGGGTGAGGCTGATTTGGAGGCTTGTGCAGGTTTCCTGGTGGGACAGGCTGGTACCTACCCACTGGTGGGTGGAGCTGGGTCTTGGCCCTCTGGTGGGCAGGGCTGTGTCAAGGGATGTGTCCAGAGGTGGCTGTGGGTTCAGGAAGTCTTTAGGCAACCTGTCTGCTGATGGGTGTGGCTGTGTTCCGGCCCTGTTTGTTGTTTGGCCTGAGGCATCCCAGCGCTGGAGCCTACAGGCTGTTGGGTGGGGCCAGGTCTTGGTGCTAATGCCCCAAGCAAGGGTCTTGCTGTCTGCCTCCAGCAAGAATTCATGTAGATGAACAGTCCCTGATATGCCTGCCACCAGATTTTATGACTCCAGAGAAAGCCATTGCCAGCCCCACCTCCCCAGGAGACCCTCCAATACTGCAGGTAGGTCAAGCCCGGGCTCCTATGAAGTCACTGCTTTTGCCCTGGTCTTGGTGTGCCCTCCAAGGCTGGAGTGTGTTTTTCCCAATCCTGTGGAGTTCCTGCAGTCAAGCCCTACTGGCCTTCAAAGCCAAATTATCTGGGGGCTCCTCCTCCCGATGCTGCACCCCAAGGTGGGGTAGCCTGATGGGCTCATAGCTCTTGCTCCTGTGGGAGAACTTATGTGACATAATTATTCTCTAGTTTGTGAGTCACCTGGGTGGTATGAGATTTGATTATATTGCAAGTGTGCCCCTCCTGCCATCTTGTTGTGGCTTCTTCTTTATGTCTTTGGATGTAGAATATCTTTTTTTGGTAGGTTCCAGTCTTTTTTATCAATCGTAGTTCAGCAGTTAGTTGTGATGTTGGTGTGTTCATGAGAGGAGGTGAGCTCAAGGTTCTTTTATTCTGCCATCTTCAAACATCAAACACTTTTTACTTTATCTTGCCAGAAGGAAACTGTAGAGCAACTCTGCTGGAAAGGAGGGATCAACTACTAGATGCTTTGGAGGACTGAGGTCTTCTTTTCACTTCAACTGGATGATATTGGCTGCATTTCAGTGAATCCCTGCTTCAATATACACATAATTCAGCTTTAGCAATGGCTGTAGACACTTTATACAGCTTTCATAAGTCAACTAGGAAGGCCATACAATATACAGAATAAGTGACATAGAAATTTCCCTCTATCTTATCCAAAAACAACTTACAATAAGTCCCCTACATACAAATGAGTTCTGTTCCAAGAGTGCATTCGTAAGTCCAATTTGTTCATGAGTCCAACAAAGTTAGCCTAGGTACCCAACTAACACAATCAGCTATATAGTACAGTACTATGATAGGTTTATAATACTTTTCACACAACTGATACATAACAAACAAACACAAAAAATAAAGAAAGCATTTTTAATCTTGCAGTGTAGTATCTTGAAAAGTACAGTAATAGAGTACAACAGCTGGCATTCAGGGGCTGGCACTGAGTGAAGAGCCAAGAAGAGTTACTGACTGGAGGTGGGAGAGGAGGTGGGAGATGGTAGAGCTGAAGGATCATGAGCAATAGGAGATGGAGGGCAAGCTGCAGTTTCACTCATGCCTGACATTGATGGCACAGGTTCTGGCTCCTTGCTGGAACCAGACGTACGTTCTCATCTTTGAAAGTTCACAATTTGAAGGTTCATATGTAGGGGACTTAACTGTATTCATAAACCTGAAACTACCTGTCAAAACTGAACTAGAGATCAAATGTTGTTCATTTTTCAGACCTTCCCAGCCTGATGCTTATTCTACCTACACTGGGTCTTGTCTTTGTTTTAACTCCACTGTATTCTCCTAGCACCTTGCCCATATCCCTCTCAGAGAGCTGTCAGTACAAGCTATTTGTGGGTGTGTCTGCCTTTCCCAAGAGACAGTGAATCTTGAAGATGAATTATGATTATTCGTCTTTGTGGCTCCAAGACATAATACAAGTTATTGAGTGGATAAGACTTTGATTTTTAAGATCTTATAACTCCTTTATATTCAGAAATATGGAGACCAAATGAGGTGATGGTTTTAAACTAGAAAAAAATGTGTTTTTTCACACTTTCTTTATTATTTTCCTTGGGAGAAAGGGTTTCCCCAGCACTGGTACACTTATTTGTTAACAGTATTTTCAAATTCTGACATGGCAACTATGCACTAATGTTCAAAAAAAAAACAAGAAGAACCTCAAAACCCACAGTTATGTTTACATACAGTTTCTATTATAAAGAGGTTGAAGCTGTAAAAGATCTAGTTGGCACAGTGTTGTAAGATACTGTGTAATTGAAAACAGGTGGCAATCACACTTTGTTGCAGTCAATTTTATCAAATCCCCTTTAGCACTTTTTAGTTAGTTTCTGAGGAAAGATTTGTATCCCCAAGACTTATTCTTGTTCTGCATTTGATAATTTAACAAACTCATTGATTATTGATCTATACATTTTGTAAATATTGACAATAACTAGCTGATAGTACCCAGTGAAAAGGTTGAGAAGTGGGAAAGATGTGAGAAAGAATAAAAGGAACAAAAAAATAATCTTTCCTTAATAAATTTGAAGTCTGATTTGAGAGGTAAAATTCAGAGCATTAATCCATTTAAATATTTATTGACTACCTATTAGATGTATAGAAATGAGAAGGCTCTATGAGATAAAATATTTGTATTTAAGGAGCTTACAATATGGTTGTGAAAAGATATGAAAAATGCAACTACTACAAGACAAACAAGCTCCACTAATGATAAGCTCATAGTAAGATTGTTTTGAAGAACTTGAGAAAAGGTACACTATGAAGGAGAGGTAGCAGACGCTATTCTCAAGGGAATTAGCCATCCTCAAATTGAAGACCAAAACAAATCTGAAAAAGACTGGAAAGTAAATATATTTAGAAAGATTAAAGAGGTAAACAAAAACATAAAAATAATAAAACATCAGGGCTGCTTGAAAAGTTCAAGCTGTCTTGAAGATGAACCAAATTGAACCTCTGGATATAGCAAATGTAATCATAAAAAAATAAGTTCAATGGATAGGGTCAGTAGCAAATTAATGTCAAAATGGGAATCAGAGAACTGAAAAATGGAGCTGAGTAAACTGTCCAGAATGCACTACAAAGACTATGAGATATGTTAAGATATAAAGAATATAGAATAAAGAGGTAGAATGAGGTATTTCTTTTTCTCTCTTTTTCTTCTTTTTTGTTTTTTTTGGCCATGCCACAGGGCTCGGCAGTGAAAGTATGCATTCCTAACCACTAGAATTCCCAGAATGAGGTATTTCAAAATGAAAAAATAAAGGATATAGGGGAGAAAAAGTATTCTAAGAGACAGTGGCTGGGGAGTTTTCACAATTGAAGAAAGGCATGAACCCTCAAATTCAAAAACTTTAATGGGTACTCAGCAGCAAAAACAAAAAACTCCAAATGTAAACAAACAAAAATACAAACCCACATGAGGATGCATTTAAAAAATAAAACAAAAACAAACACCAAAAAACCCCAAAAAACTGAAAACAAAATCCAGAGAGAAAGAGAGATTTCTTTTAGAAAGGAATACAATTAGGCTAACAATAGATTTCTCATTAACCATATTAACAATGGTCATTAGATGAGAATACAATAATATGTTTAAAGTTCTGAGGAAAAGCAACCATCAATCTAGAATTCTAAACCACCTAAGCTATCATTCAAAACTGAGAGCAAAATAAACACATTTAGTTTTGTTTATGAGAAGGTTTTTTATAGACCTTCTGAAAAACTACTGATGTGTCTTCATTCAGAATGAAATCAATAAACAAGTAGAATGCAAAGAACCATCGCACGTAAAGAAATTTATAATCCAAAAAGAAACGAAACTGAGTTTTGAGGTGAATGGACCTAGAGTCTGTCATACAGAGTGAAGTAAGTCAGAAAGAGAAAAACAAATACCATATGCTAACACATATATATGGAATTAAAAAAAAAAAAGTTCTGAAGAACCTAGGGGCAGGACAGGAATAAAGACACAGACCTACTAGAGACTGGACTTGAGGACATGGGGAGGGCGAAGGGTAAGCTGGGATGAAGTGGGAGAGTGGCATGGACATATATACATTACCAAAGGTAAAATAGCTAGTGGGAAGCAGCCGCATAGCACAGGGAGACCAGCTCAGTGCTTTGTGACCACCTAGAGGGATGGGATAGGGAGGATGGGAGGGAGATGCAAGAGGGAGAAGATATGGGGATATATGTATACATATAGCTGATTCACTTTGTTATAAAGCAGAAACTAGCACACCATTGTAAAGCAATTATACCCCAATAAAGATGTTAAAAAAAGAAGAAATTTATAATTCAAATAAACATTGTTAAGAATATAATAATGTCTAACCAGTGAGAGATTTTACAAAATGGAACTAAAATACTAAATGTCAATAAAATGAAATTTGGGAGGCAGTGATTAAAATAAAACATTCCAAGAACCTTGTGTTGAATGGAAGAAGGTATGTGAAACAAAGGTAGATTATGTAATTAAAAACCAATAGGAAAAAAGGTACATGAAAGAAAGTTGGATGAATCCAATAGAAATGCTGATTTAGCAGAAATAAACTATGTAACTCTAAAACATAGAGTGGAAAAAAATGGAATGAAGAAAATTGGATGAAACCAATAGAAGTAATAAATGGGGAAAGACAAAAGTTAAATAGTTAAAACAAAATAGATGGTCAAAATAAGTCCAAAGAGATATAAGTGTAAACCACTAAACCTGCCTGATAATAAGCAGAGATGATCAGATTGAGTTAAAAATTAATCATAAAGTCTTTGATTTGTAAAATTGGGCAGTTCTGTTAAAGAGGTTGATTGTAAATTCAAATCAAAAACAACCCTCAAACCTCAAGGCTCCTAATTTGAGGAGCCTTGTGATATCATTTTACCAGGAAGAGTAATTTCCCCTTCTCCCCCAAAAATCATGTATTGATTTTAACAGCAAAGGTAGATGACACACTTTTTCATAGATGATAGGATTATCTACAGAGAAGGCCACAGATAACTTACAGATTAATTATTATAAACATTAAGTGGTTAGGAAGTGATTAGAAGGTCAGTATTCAAATATCAACTTACATTTTTATACATATGCATAAACTGGAAGGGTAATAAGAAAAAGATATCATTTACAATAGCAAAAAGAAAGGAAAAAAAAGAAACAAAAGTGAGATACCTAGGAGTAAATCTTATATGTTCAAGACCTGCATGAAAAAATTATAAGGGTTTCTTAAAAAGATACTGAAGAAGACCTAAGTAAATGGAGAGATACATTCTCTTAGTCTGTTTGGGCCGCTATAAGTGTGTAGCTTATCCACAGACTGACTTATAAACAACAGAAGTTTATTTCTCACAGTTCTGGAAGCTGGGAGTCCAAGATCAAGATGTCAGAATGATTGTGTTCTGGTGAGGATACTCTACCTGGTCGCCTTCTCACTGTGTCCTCACATGGTGAAAGTGGCTAAGGATCTCTGTGGGGCCTTTTTTATAAGGCAGTAATCCCATTTCTGAGGGCTCCAACCTTGTCAAACCAAATGCTCACTTCCTAATACCATCACCTTTGGGGGTTAGGATTTAAACGTATGAAATTGGGGGAAGGGGCACAAACTTTCAGAGCATAGAATATATCATGTTCATGAATGTAGACTCAATATCAGAAGGACGTTACTTCTTTCACCTTCAATCTGTTAGGTAGAACCATATGGAATTGTCCTCTTTGTAGGTCAAAAACAGTTTAATGTCAATGTCAAAGCTTTAAACTAATGTATGAGTGCAATTGTAATTCAAATATAAATAGGGATTTTTATAGGAATTTGACAAGTTGATTCTATAATTTATATGGAAGAGCAAAGGCCAAAGAATAGTCAAGACAATGCTGAAGAAGTATAAAAAAGCAAGAGGACTTCCTCTATCAAGTGTCATAAGTTATTATCCAGTGACAGTAATTAGGATAGCACTGGCCCAGGAAGAGACAGATAACCAACAGGATGGAATAGAGAGTTCCCAAAGCATCCTATTGCCTGTATGGAACAGGTTTTATCACAGATCCCTGAGCAATGGTAGACTGTTTAATAAATGGTACTTGAACAACCCCCACATATGCTAATTAATAAGATCTCAAATCTGCAGACAGTACTAAGTTCTTCTAAAGCAAGAAGAAATGCTGATCTAAGGAAATTATAGAAGATCTTTCATGGCCATTGATGCAAAAGATGCAAATGAGTTTCAGTGTTTAGGATCTGCCTACTCCATCACACAGAAGCCATCCTTTAGTGTCCAAGTCTGGTCCAGGTCCACGTAAATTATTTATCCTTATTCCTGAACTCTCTTTTCTAGACTTCTTGTTTATGGGCTGCAGGCCCTAAGAAGGTAGAGATACATCCAGGTGGCAAGACACATGAAAAAGTTTTGATGGACTCTCAAGCAATCAGTAGCCTCTGGTTAAACAAACTTAGTTCAGGATTCAGCTCAGAATATCCTGTGCCCATCACATGGCAGAACATCCCTCTCCTTCAGCACATGAGTATGTGGAGGTTCACTTTTATTAGTGAAAATCAGATGTTCTTTAAAAAGTGAACCTGGTGAAACAAATATCATAGTAAAGAATTCCAAAGGCAAATAAGATATTTTGTTATCATTCACTCTCTTGAAATAAATATTAAATGATAAAGTTGAGCTCATCAGCATGATCTCTGAAATCTTAAACCAGCTCATTAATAAAACTGCTCTTGCTGAGTAACATAGTAAAGAATCTGCAATCTATTTGGGCACCATAAAATGTTGTACAATTATATTGAAGTATTACATTGTTGGCAATGTAAATGAATTATCTAAAAATAAATGATTTAAAACCATTTGACAAAAATGAAAATGCACACAGACGTCATTACCATGGATCTTATGACTGGCAGTGAATAGCTTCAAGCAAGAAATGAAACTTTCCCATCCCTAAAAAGGAATCTGTACCAGTTACCCTACATGTAGTCCCTGAGGTATCCAAATATCTGGACTATGCATCAACAGTTTAGATTCGAAATTAGTGCTCAAAAAATTGTTACAATTGAGGTGATTAAAACTCAAACTAAATACAATCTTCCAACCAAACAACACATTGAGAAACATGCAGCAGAATTAAGATTTCAAATTTACCACAAATCCCAGACGTTTACATCCCTCCAATAAATGCATTCCACTCAAAAGCAAACAAAATAGCTTTTCAACATAAGAAGTCCTTTGAGTTTCAAAAAACCCCACCAAAGCCAAGTAAGTACTTCATCATGCAAATCAACTACTTTCAGGGAGATGGCCAGTCAGCAGCATGCATGGATGATACTGAGAAAAGCAGAGATTGTTTTCATCTTCTCAGCAGGACAGATTCCTCATGCCACAAATGAAATGACTCCCTTTTTCCATACATCTTGAAAAGGGACATTTTAAAGATTTTTAAAAAGATGTTTTAAATGAAGCAGGTTCCAAATAAATTCCTTTTCCCATGACCTCTGAGTTAGCATTAAAAAGAGCAGTTGTGGTAAAGTGGATATAGGCACACAACGTTGGTGACCACCAATTATTGATTAAATCATTTGGAAAAAATGTGGAGCCCTAGTAATGGGTATAAAGGGTTATGTTCATCAGTGTGGCCGAAGAGTGACACTACTGAGTGCATTACTAATACATCCAATTATTGAAAAATATTAATCTCTGTTCAGTTCCTAGAATAGAAGAGAGGGTTGACTGGGGTTGAAACTATGACCGATTCTCAAGAGAACAGAGCTAAATGGAGGCCTAGATATGCCTTTAAGGGTCTGTGTGAGAGGGGAGTGCCATATTTAGTAGGTACATCATGGATAAAGGCTGAATATGGGCATGAACAGTGGATATCATGATAATGGAGAAGAAACGGGGTAGATAACTTTCCATATTTGGGGCATTTTTAGCCCTTGGAAAATTTAGGGCAGAGAATTAAGGAGAGTGAAAAGAATATTAATAAGTATACTGTATGTATGTAGTCTAATTTTAAAATTTTTGAGTTTTTTCTAAATTCTTAGAGTTAGGACTAAGTTTTCTTAAGTGTGACCCTACTCCAGAACTCGATTACCGTGGTTTCCAAGTTCATAAGGCATTTGTTCTCTTGTGAAGAGAAACCTAGCAGGTCAGTGTAACTCACTGTACAGGTCTTAGAGAAGGCATTGTAAGACATGGCTCCAACTCAGCCACGCAGGAGAGGGCCATACCCCACTTATTACACAGCTATGGTGATTGTTTGATTTGGAGATCATTCACAACCATTTGACACCATGAAATGAGGAAGTCTTTTAGAGGCTTAGAGAAAACTGGCAAAGGAATCAAGAAGTTATTACACCATGCTTCACCGTAGCCTAGAAAAATGTTGGGAGGAAAAAAACCTTAGGCTTAAAGGAAGGGACATGACTACCCTCATAACCAGCGAAGTCATGACATTGAATATCAACCTATATTGCTTGGGTGCAAATGTGGCTCAGGAGCCTTCCTGGAAGGAAGGAGTTACGCTCTTTTCTTGAAGTAAACAGAGGCAAGGCCAGAAAATAAACTTTTGGCTACACTTTGATCATTTATCTACAGTTACACCCAGTCTTCTGGCCTTTACTCCAATCACACTGATATACTTGCTTGTCCTCTACTCTCACAAGTTCTAATTGTTGCTCAGAAATTTGCCTTGTCCTAGTAGGCAAACACTAAAGCAAAAGGTTTTCTTTTTATAAATTTATTTATTTATTTTTGTCTGCGTTGGGTCTTCGTTACTGCGCACGGGCTTTCTCTAGTTGCGGTGAGCAGGGGCTACTCTTCGTTGCAGTGTGCGGTCTTCTCATTGTGGTGGCTTGTCTTGTTGCGCAGCACAGGCTCTAGGCACGCAGGCTTCAGTAGTTGTGGCACACGGACCCTAGAGCACAGGCTCAGTAGTTGTGGCGCACGGGCTTAGTTGCTCCACTGCATGTGAGATCTTCCCTGACCAGGGCTCGAACCCATGTCCCCTGCATTGGCAGGCAGATTCTTAACCACTGCACCACCAGGGAAGTCCCAAAGGTTTTCTTTTTATTGATCTTGCTGTCTATCTTTAACTGATTAATGATTTGTAAAATAATGATATTATGTACTGAAAGATTTTTAAATGCCCTTCAAATCTTTAGAAAAATATTAATTTTTAGTATAGATTTTATGTCAATACATTTATTAGTATGTATTACAAGACTGTGTTAGCTAAATCATTTAATTAAGTGGAGCATCCCACTTCTTAACCATATCATATAATAGAGTGCTCATTGTCATTTTCATTTGTATTCTAAAACATTTATTATACTAGAAACAAAATTGTGAGTATCTAGAGAGCCATCCTTGGTCAGGAGCTACAGTGGATGATGATGACGTCAACAGATTAAAAAAACAGATGCAGTCATGAAGTTAAAGTTGACTGAGTCAACTTTAAATAAATAAATAACAAAAAAACAGATGCAGTCATGAAGTTAAAGTTGACTGAGTCCAATGTAGTACTCTCTGTTTCTTAGTTTTTGGATTCAGAGTAGGTTTTCCTGCTTGAGGATGAGGTAAAGGAGAATAAAAACAGATGCAGTCATGAAGTTAAAGTTGACTGAGTCCAATGTAGTACTCTCTGTTTCTTAGTTTTTGGATTCAGAGTAGGTTTTCCTGCTTGAGGATGAGGTAAAGGAGAATAAAATAGGATTTGAGGTTTCTGTAGCAAGAGATTTTCACTAGAATACCAACTCCTGTCCAGGTGGGAGAGAACCCCGAAAGGAAAGCTTCTCTATTTTTGGATGGAAAATGCGCTTTGAAGCAAAAACTCATCTTACTAATTGAATCTTAGCTTTTTTTTTTCTAGTGTGTTTTGCTACACTAAAACATTTATTTAAAGCCTCATGAGAATGGAAATGGGAATTATGGAAGGCAGATTTATTTACATTTGTAGAGTCATCAGAATTCTTTTTAATGCTCTAGTTGTCGGGCTGGAGGCCAGATCTTTGAATTCTAACTGAATCCATTTGAGTCTGTAAACTTATGAATCTTTTGTATTTGATGATTAGAATACCTAAGAATTCTAAATCATTTATTAGTTTTCATTCTAAAATATAAATTCTTTATCATATTGATTATGTCTTTTGCTTGTTTGATTACAAAAACAATTTGATTCTACTTTTATTTACTGAAGAATAATTTAATGAAAAAGAACACAGCAATGGTGACTTTTCCCCTAGGGGCAAAATTATTTGATAAAATAAATCTGCTAGTCTTTGAGTAAGAAGAGCGTTGAAGAACATTCCTGAACTTGCATTTTTGATTTGGTTTTAGAGATCATCATTTCTTAGAGTAAATTCTTGATCAAGTAAATAATTGATCAAGGGATGAAAATTGAATGAGGAAAACAGATGGGCTGAAAAAGATTACCTATAATGAGATACTACTGTTATCTTCAGTTTTTTTCTATGAACAAAGACAATTGATGCCCATTAACAGTTAGCCCTTAGTACTCAATTTTTTTTTTATTAGACTGTCATAAATATAGAAAGGTTCTATCACAGTCCTCAGCTGGGGTTTTGAGACTAGGATTTGATAACTAGTGGTTAAGGAACAGTTGAAATTATAGCTTACCAGTAATTTGCCTGCTAAAGGAAAAATGAATTAAGCAGTTAGCTTTGCACACAGTAGGTGCTCAGTAGATGGTAACCAGATGAATGAATGAGTCAAAAACAATATTGGTTTATTTTAGTGACTATCTTGATATTTTAGGTTTCTTCTGGTTCAGCAGATTTGGAAACTGTTCAAGTGGTTTGTTCAGACCTTTCCTTCCATTCGAACCAACAAGTTTAAACACTATTTTCAACATGTTACCTCCCTGATAAAAATATTCGATGAATGTATTGACCTCAGGATAAAATAAAACTTACTAGCCTTCAAAGCAAAGATCACCAAAATCTGGCTTCACCCAATTTATTCAGTCAAGCTTATCACTAATAATAAATTCACTCTGACTTTGTTGTACCCCTCACTATTTCCTAAACAAAACAAAAAACCCCTTCTCATTTTGAAGTCTGAATGTTTTGGGTTATACTCACCAACATTTTTTCCCTATCAAAATTCTACAAACTCTTCAAGTAAACATTTAAAAAATTTTGAGATGTCTCTCTTCATAATAAGACTCTGTAAAGGTTCAGGACACTCTGAAAGTGTCATGCCCCAGAACAGAGCTCTTGCTACCCCTCTGAAAACCACTTGACTTCCCACTACAGCTGTCTGAGCATCACCCTTCCAGCCTTTTGATAAAAACACATCTCTTTTGAGTCTCATGCCATCGGGCTGTACCATACTCCTCCCTTTCCTTACTGATGTCATTTGCTGATTTCTTAATCTTTTCCCTTCACTCACTGACGTCTTTGATAATTTTGAGAGAGCTTTCACAATTGTCTTCTCCACCTCATCTACTATCAGAGTTGAACGTTTCAGTGTACTTGTAGAAAACAGTCAGCTTTTAAAATTCTAGCTTTCTGTTTCTCCAGTTAATTTTATCTCCTCTTTGGAGCCATCCATTCCCATAGCTACACCATGAATTTTTTTCCATAGTTGGATATTTGAAAATTGTAATTTCACATATCTCACCCTGGCCAAATTCTCTTATTTGCTAAGCTTCCTTTCACCCTTGCTACCACTATAGCTGCTCTTAGAACACTCTAGTGTCTAAAATTCTCCCATTTTTTCCCATCACCTAACCTTCTCCAGGGCACTTTACCTTTCACTCAGCCTTACTCCATGCAGAGAACAGCATATGACCTATTTTCCCACTAAGTACCTGATTCCCTTGTATCCCTGTCCTTCCACTATACCAGGAGCATTTAGTAACTCAGTCCAAAATCAGAACCACAATCCTGTTTCTTGAGACCTCTACGTGGATGTTTGAAGGCTAGTAGTTTAAGTCATACATCCATGCAGTTTGGTCCTGCTCAATTCTATGAACTTAGCACCATGTGTAATTTTTTCCTATAGCTTTGGTTAGCTGTCTTTCTCAGGCCCTTCGAGATTTGCCAAATGGAATCATACAATATGTAGTCTTTTGTGAGTGGCTTGCTTTCAGTTAGCATAATGTTTTCAAGGTTCTTTTATACTGTACCATGTATCAATGCTTCATTCCTTTTCATTGCTGAGTAAGGAAATATATTGCCAGATAAGGAAATGGTGAAATTTTGGGGTCATATTGTAAATCTATGTTTAACATTTTGAGGACCACTCAAACTGTTTTCTAAAGTGGCTACACCATTTTACAATCCCATCAGGAACGTATGAGGATTCCAATTTCTTCACATTAACACCAACAGTTGTTATACCCTAAATGGGTATGTCAAGTGGAATCCAATTGTGATTTTTGTTTGCATTTCCTAAATGATGAATGATGTTGGGTACCATTTCATGTGGGTTTTCTTTTTTGCCATTAATAAATCTTGAAAAAATGTCTATTCAGGTCCTTTGCCCATTTTAAAATTGGGTTGTTTATATTTTTATTTGTTAACTGTAGAAATACTCTACCTATTCTGGGTACAAGTCCTTCATCCAGTATATGATTTGCAAGTATTTTATGCCACCTATGAGTGGTCTTTTTACTTTCTTGATGGAGTTTTCTGAAGCATAAAATATTTAATTTTTTATTTTTGCGGTACGCAGGCCTCTCACTGTTGTGGCCTCTCCTGTTGCAGAGCACAGGCTCTGGACGCGCAGGCTTAGTGGCCATGGCTCACGGGCCTAGCCGCTCCGCGGCATGTGGGATCTTCCCAGACCGGGGCACGAAGCAATGTCCCCTGCATTGGCAGGTGGACTCTCAACCACTGCGCCACCAGGGAAGCCCTGTTTAATTTTTTTAAATCTGATTTTTTGTTTGTTTCTTGTGCTTTTGATGTCATATCTAAGAAACTGTTGATTAACTCAGGGTCACAAACATTCACTCCTTTGTTTTCTTCTAAGAGCTTTATGCTTTTAGCTCTTACATTTAGGTCTATGATATATTGTGAGTTAATTTGTGTGACTGAGTGAGGTAGGGGTCCAAGATCATTCTTTTCCATGTGGTTATTCAGTTATCCAAAAGCCATTTGTTGAAAATACTATTCTTATCCCATTGAATTGTCTTGGCACCTTGTTGAAAACAGACTGATAATATGAGGTTTAGTTCTGGACTCTCAACTTATTCCATTTATCTATATGTTTATTATATTAGTTTCCTATTGTTGCTGTAACAAATTATCACAAACTTAATGACTTAAAATAACACAAACTAAAAATCTTACAGTTCTGGGGGACAGAAATTTGAAATGGTCTCACTGGGCTAAAACCTACTTGTTGGCAGGGCTGTGTTCTTTCTGGAGACTCTAGGAGAGCTTTGCCTTTTCTGGCTTCTAGAAACTGCATGTATTCCTTCACTTGTGGCCTTCTTCCACCTTCAAAGCAGTAATTGAATTACTCTGACCTCCGCTTCCATCACTGCATCTTCTCTCTCACTCTTCTCTCCTCTTTCACATATAAGGACTCTGTGATTTCACTGGGCCCACTCTAATACTCCAGGATACTCTCCTCATCACAAGATTCTTAATCACATCTGCAAATTTTCTTTTTATTGGAGGGAGGGAAGTATAGTTGATTTACAATACTATATTAGTTTCAGTTGTAAAACATAGTGATTCAGTATTTTTATAGATTATACTCCTCATAAAGTTATTTAAAATGTTGTCTATATTCCCTGTGTTATACATTATATCCTTGGGTGGGAATGTAAACTGGTAGAACCACTATGGAAAATATCATGGAGTTTCTTCAAAAAATTAAAAATAGAACTGCCATATGATCCAGCAATTCCATTCTTGAGTATCTGAAGAAAATAAAAACACTAATTCGAAAAGTAAGTTTTGAAATGACCAAGTGTAAGTCCTTTAACCTTGTTCTTTCTCAAGATTGTTTTGGCTATTCTGAGTCCCTTGAATTTCCATGTGTATTTTAGGATCACCTTGTTAATTGCTGCAAAAAACCTAGCTGGTATTTTGATACAGATTGTGTTGAATCTAAGATCTTAACAATATTAAGTTTTCTGATCCATGAACATGGGATATTTCTTCATTTATTTAGATTTTCTTTAATTTCCTTCAATGATGTGTATACTTTTCAGTGGACTAGACTTGAACTTCTTTGTTAAAATTATTTCTAAGTGCTTTATCTTTCTGAGGCTATGATAAATAAATTTGTTTTCTCAGTTTTTTTGGGGGATTGTTCATTACTAGTATATATAAATGCAACTGATGTTTGTATATTGATTTTATATCCTATGACTTTGTGGATCTTGTTGATTAGTTAACCCCTTTCAGTGGATTTTGAAAAATATATAAGATCACATTATCTGCAAATTGAAATAGTTTTACTTCTTTCATGCCAATCTGGATGCCTTTTATTTCTTTCCCTTGTTCATTTGACTTGGCTAGACCCTTCTTTCCAGTGTTGAACAGAAATGGTAAGAGTGGATATCCTATCTTTTTCTTGATATTAGAAGGAGAGGATTCAGCATTCATCATTAACTATGATGTTAGCTCTGGGTTTTTTCATAGATGTCTTATCAAGCTGAAGAAGTTCTATTCTCTATTCTCACATATTCCTAGTTTGTTGAATGTTTCTATTATGAAAACATTTGTCAAGTGCTTTTTCTTCATCTGTTGAGATGATCATGTGGTTTTGTCCTTTATTCTATTAATATGGTATTGATTTTCAGAAAACAACCTTGCATTTCTAGGGTAAATCCCACTTGATCATGCTGTATAATCCTTTTTGTATATTGCTAGATTTAGTTTGCTAGTATATTGTTGAGGATTTTTGCATCTACTTTTATGAGACATATTTGCCTGTAACTTTCTTTTCTTGTGATGTCTTTGCTTCCTTTTCTTATCAAGTTAATACTGACCTCATCGAATGAGTTAGGAAGTATTCCTTCTTGTGTATTTTGTAAAGAGTTTGTAAAGGATTTGTATTTATTATTCTTTAAATGCTTGGTAAAATTAAAAAGTAAAACAATCTGGGCCGAGCCTTTTATGGTATGATGTTTTAAAATTAGTGATTCAGTCTTTTTATTTGTAATAGATCTACTCAAATTTTCTGTTTCTTTTTGGGTCAGGTTTGGTAGTTGAGTATCTTTTTAGAAATTTGTTCATTTGTTATCTCATTTTATGGCATAGAGTTCATTCCAAGACCTTTAAAATTACATTTAATTTTACATTTTACATATTGAAGTAAAATTACATATATGAATTGCTCATGTTTCAGCGTACAGTTCTAGTTCTATGATATTTTAACAAATTCATATAACCTAAACCATATGAAGATACAGAATGTTTTCACTATCTCAGGAATTTTCCTCATGCCCTTTCTCAGTATATTCCCTTCCTTTTGCTGAAGGTAAATATTATTCTGATTTATATCATAATAACTTAATTTCCATTCTCAGGAAATCACTAATCTGCTTTCCATTACTATGAATTAGTTTGATATTCTAGAATTTCATATAAATGGAATCATTATGTACTCTACTTTTTCTGACTTCTTTCCCTCAGCATAACTATTTTGAGACTAATTTATGTTGTTACATGTATAAGTAGTTTATTCTTTTTATTGCTGAGTAGTATTCCATTGAATAGATATACCACAAACATTCTCGCTTCTTTTGCAAAACTCTTCCTTTGTAATCACTGAATCCTCTTTCCCTCCTTCCCTGATTTTTTTGGGCACTGGGCTCCATCTTAGTCTCTTTTATCTTTTCCATGGCTGAGCTTCCAACTCCCTCAATCTAATCTTTTAGCTTATACTTTTTTTTTTTAAACATCTTTATTGGAGTATAATTGCTTTACAATGTTGTGTTAGTTTCTGCTGTATAACAAAGTGAATCAGCTATATGTATACATATATCACCATATCCCCTCCCTCCTGCATCTCCCTCACACCCTCCCTATCCCACCCCTCTGGGTGGTCACAAAGCACTGAGCTGATCTCCCTATGCAATGCAGCTGCTTCCCACTAATGATCTATTTTACATTTGGTAGTGTGTATATATGTCAGTGCTACTCTCTCACTTCGTACCAGCTTATCCTTTCCCCTCATCGTGTCCTCAAGTCCATTCTCTACATCTGTGTCTTTATTCCTGTCCTGGCCCTAGGTTCATCAGAACGGATTGTTTTTTGTTTTCTGAATTCCATATATATGTATTAGCATACAGTATTTGTTTTTCTCTTTCTGACTTACTTCACTCTGTATGACAGACTCTAGGTCCATCCACCTCACTACAAATAACTCAATTTCATTTCTTTTTATGGCTGAGTAATATTCCATTGTATATATGTGCCACATCTTCTTTATCCATTCCTCTCTTGATGGATACTTAGGTTGCTTCCATGTCCCGGCTATTGTAAACAGTGCTGCAGTGAACACTGGGGTGCATGCCTCTTTTTGAATTATGGTTTTCTTAGGGTATATGCCCAGTAGTGGGATTGCTGGATCATATGGTAGTTCTATTTTCAGTTTTTTTAAGGAACCTCCATACTGTTCTCCATAGTGGCTGTATCAATTTACATTCCCACCAACAGTGCAAGAGGGTTCCCTTTTCTCTACACCCTCTCCAGCATTTATTGTTTGTAGATTTTTTGATGATGGCCATTCTGGTGTGAGGTGATACCTCATTGTAGTTTTGATTTGCATTTCTCTAATGATAAGTGATGTTGAGCATCATTTCATGTGTTTGTTGGCAGTCTGTATATCTTCTTTGGAGAATGTCTTTTTAGGTCTTCTGCCCATTTTTGGATTGGGTTGTTTGTTTTTTGATATTGAGCTGCATGAGCTACTTGTAAATTTGAGATTAATCCTTTGTCCATTGCTTCAATTGCAAATATTTTCTCCCATTCTGAGGGTTGTCTTTTTGTCTTGTTTATGGTTTCCTTTGCCGTGCAAAAGCTTTGTACTTTCATTAGGTCCCATTTGTTTATTTTTGTTTTTATTTCCATGACTCTAGGAGGTGGATCAAAAAGGATCTTGCTGTGATTTATGTCATAGAGTGTTCTGCCTATGTTTTCCTCTAAGAGTTTTATAGTGTCTGGCCTTACATTTCGGTCTTTATTCCATTTTGAGTTTATTTTTGTATACGATGTTAGGGAGTGTTCTAATTTCATTCTTTTATGTATAGCTGTCCAGTTTTCCCAGCACCACTTACCGAAGAGGCTGTCTTTTCTCCATTGTATATTCTTGCCTCCTTTATCAAAGATAAGGTGACCATATGTGTTTGGGGTTATCTGTGGGCTTTCTATCTGGATCCATTGTTCTATATGTCTGTTTTTCTGCCAGTACCATACTGCCTTGATTACTGTAGCTTTGAGGTATAGTCTGAAGTCCAGGAGCCTTATTCCTCCAGCTCCATTTTTCTTTCTCAAGATTGCTTTGGCTATTCCGGGTCTTTTGTGTTTCCATACAAATTGTGAAATTTTTTGTTCTAGTTCTGTGAAAAATGCTGTTCGTAGTTTGATAGGGATTGCACTGAATCTGTAGATCGCTTTGGGTAGTATAGCCATTTTCACAATGTTGATTCTTCCAATCCAAGTACATAGTATATCTTTCCATCCGTTTGCATCATCTTTAATTTCTTTCATCAGTGTCACAGTTTTCTTCATACAGGTCTTTTGTCTCATTAGGTAGGTTTATTACTAGGTATTTTATTCTTTTTGTTGCAGTGGTAAATGGGAGTGTTTCCTTAATTTCTCTTTCAGATTTTTCATCATTAGTGTATAGGAATGCAAGAGATTTCTGTGCATTAATTTTGTTTCCTGCTACTCTACCAAATTCATTGATTAGCTCTAGTAGTCTTCTGGTAGCATCTTTGGGATTCTCTATGTATAGTATTATGTCATCTGCAAACAATGACAGTTTTACTTCTTTTCTGATTTGGATTCCTTTTATTTCTTTTTCTTCTTTGAGTACTGTGGATAAAACTTCCAAAACTATGTTGTGTAATAGCGGTGAGAGACAAGCAACCTTGTCTTGTTCATGATCTTAGAGGAAATGGTTTTAATTTTACACCATTGAGAACGATGTTGGCTGTCTGTTTTGTCATATATGGCCTTATTATGTTGAGTTATGTTTTCCTCTTAGAGCTTTATACTGTCTGGCCTTACATTTAGGATTCTTCAATATACACAAATCAATCAATGTAATAAACCATATTAACAAATTGAAGGAGAAAAACCATATGATCATCTCAGTAGATGCAGAAAAAGCTTTCAACAAAATTCAACACCCATTTATGGTAAAAACTCTCCAGAAAGTAGGCATAGAGGGAACTTACCTCAACATAATAAAGGCCATATTTGACAAACCCACAGCCAACATCATTTTCAATGGTGAAAAACGGAAACCATTTCCTGTAAGATCAGGAACAAGACAAGGTTGTCCACTCTCAGCACTGTTATTCAACATAGTTTTGGAAGTGTTAGCCACAACAATCAGAGAAGAAAAAGAAATAAAAGGAATCAAATTGGAAAAGAACAAGTAAAACTCTCACTGTTTGCAGTTTCTCAGTGGTGAAAAACTGAAACCATTTCTTCTAAGGTCAGGAACAAGACAGTTTGTCCACTCTCACCACTGTTGTTCAACATAGTCTTGGAAGTTTTACCCACAGCAATCAGAGAACAAAAAGAAATAAAAGGAATCCAAATCAGAAAAGAAGAAGTAAAGCTGTCACTGTATGCAGATGACATAATACTATACATAGAGAATCCTAAACAGAATCCTACCAGAAAACTACTAGAGCTAATCAGTGAATTTGGTAGAGTAGCAGGATACAATATTAATGCACAGAAATCTCTTGCATTCCTATACCCTAATGATGAAAATCTGAAAGAGAAATTAAGGGAACATTCCCATTTACCATTGTGACAAAAAGAATAAAATACCTAGGAATAAACCTACCTAAGGAGACAAAACACCTGTATGCAAAAAACTATAAGACACTGATGAAAGAAATTAAAGATGATGCAAACAGATGGAGAGATATATCATGTTCTTGGATTGGAAGACTCAACATTGTGAAAATGAGTGTACTACCCAAGGCGATCTACAGATTCAGTGCAATCCCTATCAAACTACGAACAGCATTTTTCACAGAACTAGAACAAAAAATTTCACAATTTGTATGGAAACACAAAAGACTCGGAATAGCCAAAGTAATCTTGAGAAAGAAAAATGGAGCTGGAGGAATCAGGCTCCCAGACTTCAGACTATACTACAAAGCTACAGTAATCAAGACATTATGGTACTGGCACAAAAACAGAAAGGTAGATCAATGGAACAGGATAGAAAGCCCAGAGATAAACCCACGCACATATAGACAATTTATTTTTGATAAAGGAGGCAAGAATATACAATGGAGAAAAGACAGCCTCTTCAATAAATGGTGCTGGGAAAACTGGACAGCTTCATGTAAAAGAATGAAATTAGAGCACTTCCTGACACCATACACAGAATAAACTGAAAATGGATTATCATATGGTTTTTATCCTTCAATTTGTTAATATGGTGTATCACATCAGTTGATTTACGTGTATTGAAGAATGCTTGCATTCCTGGGATAAACCCCACTTAATCATGGTGTATGATCTTTGTAAAGTGATGTTGGATTCTGTTTGGTGGTTTTCTTTTTGTTTTTGTTTTTTTGCAGTATGCGGGCCTCTTACTGTTGTGGCCTCTCCTGTTGTGGAGCACTGGCTCCAGACACGCAGGCTCAGTGGCCATGGCTCATGGGCCCAGCTGCTTTGCAGCATGTGGGATCTTCCCGGACTGGGGCACAAATCCATGTCCCCTGCATTGGCAGGTGGACTCCCAGCCACTGTGCCACCAGGGAAGCCCAGTTTGGTGGTATTTTGTTGAGGACTTTTGCATCTATGTTCATCAGTTATATTGACCTGTAGTTTTTTTTGGCAACATCTTTGTCTGGTTTTTGTGTCAGGGTGATGGTGGCCTTGTAGAATGAGTTTGGGAGTATTCCTCTTTCTGCTGTATTTTGGAAGAGTTTGAGAAGGATAGGTGTTAGCTCTTCTCTAAGTGTTTGATAGAGTTCACCTGTGAAGCCATCTGGTCCTGGGCTTTTGTTTGTTGGAACATTTTAAATCACAGTCTCAATTTCAGTGCTTGTGAATTGTCTGTTTATATTTTCTCTTTCTTCCTGGTTCAGTCTTGGAAGTTTGTGCTTTTCTAAGAATTTGTCCATTTCTTCCAGGTTGTTCATTTTATTGGCATATAGTTGCTTGTAGTAAGCTCTCATGATCCTTTTGGTTTCTGCAGTGTCAGTTGTTGCTTCTCCTTTTTCATTTCTAATTCTGTTAATTTGAGTCTTCACCCTTTTTTTCTTGATGAGTCTGGCTAATGGTTTATCAATTTTGT
Source organism: Lagenorhynchus albirostris (assembly GCF_949774975.1). Taxonomy (NCBI): domain Eukaryota; kingdom Metazoa; phylum Chordata; class Mammalia; order Artiodactyla; family Delphinidae; genus Lagenorhynchus; species Lagenorhynchus albirostris. Next base: position 116,276,147 of record NC_083098.1, on the reverse strand, counting down.
TTATCTTCTCAAAGAACCAGCTTTTCATATTATTGATGTTTGTTACTGTTTCCTTCATTTCTTTTTCATTTATTTCTGATCTGATCTTTATGATTTCTTCCCTTCTGCTGACTTTGGTGGTTTTTTTTGTTCTTTGTTCTCTGATTGCTTTAGATGTAAGGTTAGGTTGTTTATTTGAGATGTTTCTTGTTTCTTGAGGTAGGATTTATTGCTATAAACTTCCCTGTTAGAACTGCTTTTGCTGCATCCCATAGGTTTTGGGTCATTGTGTTTTCACTGTCATTTTTTTCTAGGTTTTTTTTGATTTCCTCATTGATTTCTTCAGTGATATCTTGGTTATTTAGTAGTGTATTGTTTAGCCTCCATGTGTTTGTATTTTTTACAGTTATTTTTTCCTGTAATTGATATCTAGTCTCGTAGCATTGTGGTCAGAAAAGGTACTTGATACAATTTCAATTTTCTTAAATTTACCAGTGCTTGATTTGTGACCCAAGATATGATCTATCCTGGAGAATGTTTTATAAGCACTTGAGAAGAAAGTGTATTCTGTTGTTTTTGGATGGAATGCCCTATAAATATCAATTAAGTCTGTCTTGTTTAATGTGTCATTTAAAAGTTATGTTTCCTTATGTATTTTCATTTTGGATGATCTGTCCATTGGTGAAAGTGGTGTTTTAAAGTCCACTACTATTATTGTGTTATTGTTGATTTCTTCTTTTATGGCCCTTAGTATTTGCCTTATGTATTGAGGTGCTCCTATGTTGGATGCATAAATATTTACAATTGTTATATCTTCTTCTTGGATTGATCCCTTGATCATTATGTAGTATCTTTCTTTGTCTCTTCTAATAGTCTTTATTTTAAAGTCTATTTTGTCTAATATGAGAAATTGTTCTCCAGCTTTCTTTTGATTTCCATTTGCATGGAATATCTTTTGCCATGCCCTCACTTTCCATCTGTATGTGTCGTTAGGTCTGAAATGGGTCTTTTGTAGACAGCATATATATATGTCTTGTTTTTGTATCCATTCAGCCAGTCTATGTCTTTTGATTGGAGCATTTAATCCATTTACATTTAAGGTAATTATCAATATGTATGTTCCTATTACCATTTTGTTAATTGTTTTGGGTTTGTTATGGTAGGTCTTTTCCTTCTCTTGTGTTTCCTGCCTAGAGAAGTTCCTTTAGCATTTGTTGTAAAGCTGGTTTGGTGATGCTGACTTCTCTTAACTTTTGCTTCTCTGTAAATGTTTTAATTTTTCCGTTGAATCTGAATGAGATTCTTGCTGGGTAGAGTAATAGTGGATGTAGGCCTTTCCCTTTCATCACTTTAAATATGTCCTGCCACTCCCTTCTGCCTTGCAGAGTTTCTGCTGAAAGATCAGGTGTTAACTTTATGGGGTTTCCCTTGTATGTTACTTGTTGCTTTTCCCTTGCTGCTTTTAATATTTTTTCTTTGTACTTAGTTTTGATAATTTGATTAATATGTGTCTTGGCATGTTTCTCTTTGGATTTATCCTGTGTGCGACTCTGTGCTTCCTGGACTTGATTGACTATTTCCTTTCCCATATTAGGGAAAATTTCAAGTATAATCTCTTCAAGTATTTTCTCAGTCCCTTTCTTTTTCTCTTCTTCTTCTAGGGCCCATATAATTCGAGTGTTGGTGCATTTAATGTTGTCCCAGAGGTCTCTGAGACTGTCCTTAATTCTTTTCATTGTTTTTTATTTCTTCTGCTCTGTGGTAGTTATTTCCATTATTTTATCTTCCAGGTCACTTATCCATTCTTCTGCCTCAGTTATTCTGCTAATGATTCCTTCTAGAGAATTTTTAATTTCATTTATTGTGTTCATCATTGTTTGTTTGCTGTTTAGTTCTTCTTGGTCCTTATTCAACGTTTCTTGAATTTTCTCCATTCTATTTCCAAGATTTTGGATTATCTTTACTATCATTATTCTGAATTGTTTTTCAGGTAACCTGCCTATTTCCTCTTCATTTGTTAGGTCTGGTGGGTTTTTGCCTTGCTCCTTCATCTGCTGTGTATTTCTCTGTCTTCTCATTTTGCTTAACTTACTGTGTTCGGGGTCTCCTTTTCACAGGCTGCAGGTTTGTAGTTCCTGTTGTTTTTGGTGTCTGTCCCCAGTGACTAAGGTTGGTTCAGTGTGTTGTGTAGGTTTCCTGGTGGAGGGGACTGGTGCCTGTTTTCTGGTGGGTGGTGCTGGATCTTGTCTTTCTGGTGGGAGGACTGCATCCAGTCATGTGCTTTGGGGTGTTTGTGAACTTAGTAGGATTTTAGGCAGCCTCTCTGCTAATGGGTGGGCTTGTGTTCCTTTTTGCTAGTTGACTGGCATGGGGCGTCCAGCGCTGGAGTTTGCTGGTCATTGGGTGGAGCTGCATCTTAGCGCTGAGATAGAGATCTCTGAGAGCTCTCTCACCAATTGATATTACGTGGGGCCGGGAGGTCTCTTGTGGTTCAGTGTCCTAAACTCGGCTCTCCCACCTCAGAGACTCAGGCCTGACACCAGGCCGGAGCACCAAGACCCTGTCAGCCACATGACGACCAGAGCAAGTGCAACCAAAGTTGTGATACTTATTTCCCTTGTAGGAGTCCACATGGTATTAAGAGGCACCATGGGAGGAGTATATTAGTAGCTACCATGTCTTGGGTCCTGTGGGTTACTTTTTCCTTTAGTGGCATCACCTCCCGGCAGGTCCTGAGGAGACCAGGCTCCTGTCAGAGCGAACTGGATCCCACAGTGTTCCAAAGCTAAAGCCCCAGTGGCTCCTGAGGAGACCCAGCTTTCGTTAGTGTGGACTCGACCCCTGGTTGTCCCGAAGCCTGGGCCGTCAGCATGGACTCAGCCCTGTGTGTCCAGAAGCCAAAGCCCCAGCGGGTCCTGAGGAGATGGGGCTCCTCCTTTAGCTTATTCTTTTTCCATTACTCATTATAAGGAACAGATATGTAAGTCTGTATGAATTTCCCAAAGGATGATATTCTGAGTATAGGAATCTAGGATGGGCCTGTAGCTTAGAGGTGCTTTTCTTTATGTAAGTTCTTGGATTCTCAGAACTGTGGGATGTACTCTTTTAAACTTCAGGGTGCATTGCCTCAAAAACCATTTTGGGAAAAGCATGGTATAGATAATAAATAAATAAAATATCCTTCTAGTTACTAGTCTTTGATATGCCAGGTGTGGTTTAAGGAACTTTTGGTAAATCCTGGATATGGAGCATTAAGGCAGATCTGTTATCTATTATTAGGGCGTAGATATAGGAAGCCTATTTTTAGATGGTTTCCTCCCCCCTGGGTATCTTGAACTGGGTGTTAAAGAGTGGAACATATGTTTTAGATGTAGAAATTCATGAATAAAATGGCCTTTGGGTAAGCCTAGGTATTTTAAACATCTGGTCCTCAAATGCAGAAATCAACTTTCTATTCCTCTTGATGTAAGAACCGTCACGTAGGTGGGGGAAATTCCAAGGCCACAGCAATAGCCTTCTAACTGATCTCATTGTCTTCATTCTGTCTGCATATTATCATATTTTAATATTTTTATTTTTCTGGAACACAGACATGACTGTTTCTTCCTAATTTAAAACATCGTCTTTGACAGTCTTCTGTTTCCTTTAGAATAATGTTCAATTCCCATTACTTGGCTTTAACTGCTTATTTCCTGTCACCCTCTACATCTTCTGCAACTCTCTGTTTTAAGCAATATGGCTAGCGTGTGTATTTTCCTATCTCTGTAATTTTGTTTCTTCCATTTCCCCTGCCTAGACTATCTTTTCTTACTCCTGAAATTATATGCATCTTTCAGTACTCAACTCCAACGTCACCCTCGGTGAAGTCTAACCCTGAGTTTTTTCCACATCACAATTATCATCTCTTCTGGCCCTTCAGTAGTTATAACAGCGAGCATTTGCTATTCACATACCAAGAGGTAGGTACTATTATTATATTTCTTTTTAGTTAACAGACCCACACCTGGTAAGTGACAGGACTCAGTTGCAGTGTTTCTCACTCCAGCGCTGATACTTTTATCATCTATGATGCAAGCACCTTGTGTGCCTTTTATTATGGAACTTATAACTGACTATATTGCATTTTACTTCAAAAAATATTTGCTTTGAGAGTAGAAATTTTACTCATTCACCAGCTGTCCCACAATGCCTTGCAGAAGGCCCTTCATCACAATATTTAATAAATAAAAAAGTATGTTTTACACATTCTTTCTGCTTATGCCAGGCAACATTTCAGACTAGCCTAAACAAAAGAAAGAAATCTGTTTAGGCATAATAATTCTATAGAAATGTTAGGCATGTTTCTGAGCCTAATAGATCTCAAGAAACCAAAAAGTAAGAAATGAGAAAGGCATCAGAAAATAACACAGCCATGCTCTGACTCTGTCTCTCTAAGGAGTTCCACGGTTTCCTGTGTCCTCTTTTTGAGCACATTCTCTCTCTCTCTTCCTCTTGTTCTCACTCTCTCTCTTACTTTCTGACAGGAAATGGTGATTCTATTCACACAGTCACATTTTCCCTATGCTCCACTGCCAATGATTGACTGTCTGGAGTTCCATGTTCCCAATTTCTATTCATGAAAGAAGAAATCTAAATTTCTTCAAATTTCAGGCAGGTACTCATCCTTGGTCCACCTACCTACAGCCAGAGAACAACAAGAGGTACTACCAAAATAACCTCATAGTTGTAGAGACAGTTCTCAGGGAAGGGAGGGAGGACTTAGGCCAAGAAGCAGAAACCTCTAAATAGTATCTACTCCAATAAAGTAGTGTTCATATGTTAATAAATTAATGTTTTATTTGCTATGTTTTCCATGTGTTATTCTGGTAATAATAATCTGCTTTGTTGCTTCTTAATTGAAACTGTGGACAAGAAAAGACAATGAGTTTGAATATTTCAATTCTGGAGGCCTTAAATCTCATTAAGCAAAACAACAGCAGAAGCATTATGATGTCTTTGTCTTGAGAGAAAATGTTGTCCATGTTGCCTATATGTTTCAAAATACTTTGTACTTGGTGGCTGGGATATTTTTTAAAGTTTTAATTATGCAGTGTAATCTATGCTTTCGGTGTTAATAAGTGATAGGATACCATACAGTGCCATACTGACTTTTAAGAGGTCTCTAATCTTTTGAAGGAACATCTAATCCCTTAAAGAAAAACCCACTTGGATGCAGAGGGCATAAATCCTTCTCAATATATCTCTCGAGGTTTTATCAAAAAATATGTATAATCTTACTTGTCTCTGTCAAGCAGTGAAAAGAAGTTGTTTTTCTCACTGCTTACCTCCTTAGTAAGTTGGTGGTTCCTCATATAAAGGATTTTACCCCCCATTTGGGTAAAGTGTCAGATATTTTCCATCATTTCAGTGGGAACGGCAGCCAGATCACTGCAGAGTGAGCCATGCCAAAGTGAAGGATGTCCAGGAGTGGACCACAAATTGCCTCTCAGGATTTTGTATCATAGTGTATTAATTGAGTGCTGACAGTGTGTTTGCCTCTCTGTTAAGTGAGGGAGAAGAAACAGACTCAGCTTTTTGTGTTCAAGGTCTGAGTCAGTCAGACACTATAGGGTAGGTTGAAATACTCTGATGGATACATCTCAAGAACGAGCTGCTTTACTTTCATGGTATAATTTCTTCTCATGCAATAGGGAAATTATGGTTTAATAGCATTAAAAAAGTTGAAGTTCAGAAAAATTTTGAGAGATGACAAGCAGTTGCCTAATGAAAAAAAACCCTTTCTTGTCCTCTAACTCCCATCTTCTCACCCTCAAAGTGTATACTAGAGTAATTTGGCTTGGTCTCTGTGTAGAAGAAAATAACCCTCAGAAATGAATCCAAATTCATTTTAACTCCCTGGAGATTTGTGGTTCTTCAATATTAGTGCAGATTCCTTGCCTATGTGATAGGAGATGAGGTTGGGTAAAAGCCAAACTGAGTCTTCATAATATAACCATGCCTTGCAAATGCCAATTATTCTAATTGGATTACTTCTCCTGTTAACAAGTTCCTTTGCTTTCTTAGACAGTTATGTAGGCAATTCTCCACAAGTTCTTCCAATCTCATATGACCCAGATGTTGTCTGTATAAGGATAAAAATGTGAACAAATCTTGAAAAACTTGACACAACTTAGATGGTTAGTTTCTTTTGAGTTTCTCAGATAAAAAAATACTTATGGCCATCAGGTAATATCATATTACTTCCAAATTTCCTTTGTAGCAAGACCTTTTTTATTATCTCTTGATGCAGAAATCAAAGATATAATTTCTTTTGCAAACAAACTGTTTATCTTCTACAGTGAATCAAATGATTCACAAGTAATTTAAGTTGTGATTGAATTTTCTTTTTATGGAAACAAAATTCTGGCTGAGTTTTTTTGCTTTTGGCTCAATAGTCATATATTTCTTGTGTACCTATCATGAACTGGGTCTGAACTTGGAGCTAGAGCATATCTTCATTTTATCACCGTGTTTTCCACACTTAAATTAACATCTCAATAAACAGACACGATTGCACTCCTAATAGACGGCGGCAAACTTAATTCATGGATTTTAAATATCCATCTTTACTGTAGCTCTAATACAGAACCAACCTATTGCAAGCCATTTTCTTGATCCTTTCTATGATAAAACTATTCTAGCCAGCAGAGCTGTTGTGGGATTTGAGCTTGTAAGTTGACTAGTATGGATGTCAATCCAAAGGCCACTCAATATAGCAGAGCAGCCCTTGGGATTTGGAACACTTTGGATTCTTCCTCCAAAAGCATCTATAATGAACAGAGTTATTTTGAAAGCATTCCCTGCAGTTCATGCCTAATTCAATCATCTGGGAATAGGAAAGCAGATCCCTGTCAATACACCACTAACTTGGATTTCTGTGGTATTATGCACAATCTTCTCATTTATTTTTACAGTGATAGAGTGGTTTCTGAGCCAAGTTCTGCAGGCGTTTGGAGGAGAAGGAACAGGTTTTAGATGGTTCCAAATTCTTGAGGTGACAACTGATGTTTTTTATTTTCTTGTTCTTCAGAAATGAAAACAAACACACTAAACTATGCACCTTAGATCAGAAGGATGCAATTCTTGACCTCTTGGCTCTTTTTGGCAAAAATCAACTCCTTTGATTCGAGAATGTTTTTTTTTCTACCACTGCCCTTTAAATTCTTTGCTTCTCTAGCTTTTTACTAATTTGCTTTATTACACTGAACCAGAAAATTAGAAACTTAATTACATAGGAGAAGTCGATTATAAGACCTAGCAACATTAATCATGAAAATAGTATCCATCATCCCCCTCAGCTTTTGCTTAGCAATTTCATAGAAGTGACTGCTTCCTATTAACACCCCGTTTTCCTAGAGAAGGTAATATAGAAAGGGATTCCGATTTCTGAAGCTTTTGTTAGTTCTCAGATATACGTGCAAGAAATTATTATATGCTGGGCTTCCCTGGTGGCGCAGTGGTTGAGAGTCTGCCTGCCAATGCAGGGGACACGGGTTCGTGCCCCGGTCCGGGAAGATCCCACATGCCGCGGAGCGGCTGGGCCCGTGAGCCATGGCCGCTGAGCCTGCGCTCTGCAACGGGAGAGGCCACAAGAGTGAGAGGCCCGCGTACCGCAAAAAAAGAAAAAAAAATTATTATATTCAAATGAGATTAGTAAGTACATGCTGATTTTTTTCTTTTTTTATGCTGATTTTTGTTAAAAAAAATACCGTTATATAAACAAAAAACATCAGTGATCTAACACTTTTCTTTTTATTTATTCACAGTCTTTCCCCCAAATCCTTTTCTCTCATACTATTTTTTTAAATTATTAACTACAACTTTCAGCATTTACTTTGTCGTTGAGATAAACTGGTGACAGGGTGCATTTTAGACCAAGCAAAATATGCATTGACTACATAGTTATTAAAGAGTGAAAATGATGGTAAGAAACATTTCTCCAAGAAGCCTAAATGAATAAAAATGCCTAAATAAAAAAAACTTCATCATGAGAAATTCTTTTCCTTCTGTGTAATGAAATCCCATCAAATTACTTTCACTGCAACTGTTTTAATGACTTAACAGTATTAATTTTAACAAGTCATTTCCAAATAGAATGTATCACAAATATTTCTTTCAGCATCTAGCTGAATTAGAGGCATGTAAATGGCATTTTGCAGTATCTAAGAGCAATGTAAGGAGTAGAAAGGGTTTATGTTTCTGTAACAGAATTTAAAATACCAAGAATAAAGAATAAGCTTTGTGGGCTTCCCTGGTGGTGCAATAGTTAAGAATCTACCTGCCAACGCAGGGGACACGGGTTTGAGCCGTGATTCGGGAAGATCCCACATGCCGCGGAGCAACTAAGCCCCTGCGCCACAACTACTGAGCCTGCACTCTAGAGCCTGCGAGACACAACTACTGAAGCCTGCACACCTAGAGCCCATGCTTGGCAACAAGAGAAGCCACCGCAATGAGAAGCCCATGCACTGCAATGAAGAGTAGCTCTCGCACACCGCCAACTAGAGAATGGCCATACACAGCAACAAAGACCCAATGCAGCCAAAAATAAATAAATAAATTAAGAAAAAAAAAGAATAAGCTTTGTTTCCCAGGAATAAGCAACTACGGAGGACATTTTTACCGCTCTAGGATTCTATATTATCCAAATATTTTTAGGACAATATCTGGGAATTCTGACATAGTGGGGAAATTAGATGTTGGTATATGGAAAATCACTTCTAAGGCAAGGAATGAGAGAAGTTCTTTGATTATTCTTTGTAAATTTAACCCCCTCTCCTATATTTATCTTACTTTTGCCTCCAACTTTGTGGTGCAGCTCCTGAACTGAAAATTGAAATTGCTTTAACTTCATTTACGGATCAGAGACAAATCCTTTTTTTGTTTGTTTGTTTTTATTTGAGATATACATTTTAAAGTAATAACTAGAATTATGACTTATAACATTATACTAGAACATATAAGATTTTTAGAAATTTCACGTAATGTCTGAAACATTTATATTAACATATTTCCATACAAATAGCCCAAAGAAAGTTTAGTATTAGTTGTTTATTTTTGTTTGTTTGTTTTTTGTACTGCAGGTTCTTATCAGTCATCAATTTTATACACATCAGTGTATACATGTCAATCCCAATCTCCCAATTCATCACACCATCATCCCCACCCCACTGCGGTTTTCCACCCTTGGTGTCCATACATTTGTTCTCTACATCTGTGTCTCAACTTCTGCCCTGCAAACCAGTTCATCTATACCATTTTTCTAGATTCCACACACATGCGTTAATATGCAATATTTGTTTTTCTCTTTCTGACTGACTTCACTCTGTATGACAGTCTCTAGATCCATCCACGTCTCAACTAATGACTCAATTTCTTTCCTTTTAATGGCTGAGTAATATTCCATTGTATATATGTACCACATCTTCTTTATCCATTCGTTTGTCGTTGGGCATTTAGGTTGCTTCCATGACCTGGCTCTTGTAAATAGTGCTGCAATGAACATTGGGGTGCCTGTGTCTTTTTGAATTATGGTTTTCTCTGCGTATATGCCCAAGTAGTGGGATTGCTGGATCATATGGTAATTCTGTTTTTAAGGAACCTCCATACTGTTCTCCATAGTGGCTGTATCAATTTACATTCCCCCCAACAGTGCAAGAGGGTTCCCTTTTCTCCACACCCTCTCCAGCATTTGTTGTTTGTAGATTTTCTGATGATGCCCCTTCTAACTGGTGTGAGGTGATACCTCATTGTAGTTTTGATTTGCATTTCTCTAATAATTAGTGATGTTGAGCAGCTTTTCATGTGCTTCTTGGCCATCTGTATGTTTTCTTTGGAGAAATGTCTGTTTAGGTCTTCTGCCCATTTTTGGATTGGGTTGTTTGTTTCTTTAATATTGAGCTGCATGAGCTGTTTATATATATTGGAGATTAATCCTTTGTCCATTGATTCATTTGCAAATATTTTCTCCCATTCTGAGGGTTGTCTTTTCGTCTTGTTTATGGTTTCCTTTGCTGTGCAAAAGCTATGAAGTTTCATTAGATCCCATTTGTTCATTTTTGTTTTTATTTCCATTACTCTAGGAGGTGGATCAAAAAAGATCTTGCTGTGATTTATGTCAGAGACTGTGTTTTCTTCTGAGAGTTTTATAGTATCTGGTCTTACATTCAGGTCTTTATTCCATTTTGAGTTTATTTTTGTGTATGGTGTTAGGGAGTATTCTAATTTCATTCTTTTACATGTAGCTGTCCAGTTTTCCCAGCACCACTTATTGAAGAGACTGTCTTTTCTCCATTGTATATCTTTGCCTCCTTTGTCATAGATTAGTTGACCATAGGTGTGTGGGTTTATCTCTGGGCTTTCTATCTTGTTCCATTGATCTGTGTTTCTGTTTTTGTGCCAGTACCATATTGTCTTGAGTACTGTAGCTTTGTAGTATAGTCTGAAGTCAGGGAGTCTGATTCCTCCAGCTGTGTTTTTTTCCCTCAAGATTGCTTTGGCTATTTGGGGTCTTTTGTGTCTCCATACAAATTTTAAGATGATTTGTTCTAGAGAAAAATCCTTTTAATTTTAGTTTTGAGTTTACAATATGGGAATGCATAAAAATAAAAGATTAATGGAATTAAATTTAACTCTAGAATAAGATAGTAAATGTTTGACACATAAATCCCAGAACATTAGGTCTCAAGTAGATTCAAAATTAGTTAATAATAGATGTTCAAAGTAATAATGATAAGAGCAAGGTGGATCAAATTTTATTGTTTTAAGACAATGATTTTGTGCCAGAATTAGCTGGGGCTATCTGAGGCAGTCCTTATATAAAGCTATAAGCTTGTTGATGAAGTAAAGTCAGATAAAGGGGATTATACCTCAGATGTTTTGACATAATCATCGTCATTAAAGGATAAAGGCCAGTAAATAATCACAATCCACCTCTGCCACTCTCTCCCACAAACCCAGGATAATTCTTTTGAACCAAAGTTGAAAGCTATTACTGCATTCTCTTGCTTCACCTGCTGAAGTTCTGGTAGATTTAGAAAACTGGCCTTCTACCTGATTCTTTCTTGAGATAGACCACATGTATCCCTATGAACATAACACTTGTCAACTTAACATTGAGTTAAAATGTCTAGAACCCTGTTACACTTGAAATGGCTCTTCTAAATAATTCCTCCCCAAAATATAACCAGAAAAAGCTGTGGCATGTACCTTGGAATCTGCAGCCCTGAATACCAACAAGAGAGTGATATAATTTTTGTTAAGTGAGTTGTCCTGGTGCCTGGCTTAAAAGATGACCCAGAGAACACAGAGGTATCATGTTTCTATTTTCTATGGGATCTCTTCTTCTTTCTTGACCTCTTCAATTTCAGTATCTTTTCTTGAACTGGGCAATAATCAAATTTTGAAAGGCACAGGTCACGCTACCAGTAAAGGCACTCTGCTCCCCTTTTTATTAGTGTGGACTTACTCCAATAAGGGGCCCCTGATTACTTGTCAGCTAGAGGTTAAATTTGATTTATCAAATAGTTTTAGCATGTTGAAAAATAAAATGAAATAGGATCCCAGAACTTCATAAAAATGGTACCCAATAGAATCCTGTCAGAGGAAAATTTCAAAGGGTAAATTAGCAAAGTGAATTACACCTTTTATTCCAACGTCTAGGGACATTATAATTCTGTTCTACCATCCAGGAAGGAGGAACTCGTATCTGATGTTCAGTCATTCTTGGCTCGGCAGACCACAGGGGAGCTGGTGTTCCTCTATGCTCAAAATCTTGCATTGGTGCTGATTTAGGATATACTCAGTCTTGGGGTTGGGCCCATACCAGGGAAGACATAAATTGACACTTCATCTTCCCCTTTTCAAATTTGCAGCACTAGGTTTGGTGGGTTTGATGTTGAATTGGTCTTTGGAGGTGAGAAAAGAGAAGCATTTATTTGTCTGGAAATAAATTATTAGTCACAGCCTCTCTGTGAAAGGAAGTGTGACTATTTGACATCAAGTTCAAGACACATTAGCATTCTATACAGAAACAGTTATAAGCTGACTTCTTTATAGGTGTGATATTTGGATATGCTGCAGCCAATGTCTTGAACATTTTTTTACTTCCTCTTTTTATTGCTGAAAAATGAGAAATCAGTAGGTCTCCGTGACCCAAAAACCAAGAGTTGGGGCATACTCAAGCCGACTAATGTTGAAATGTCGCTTCAACAATCACAGTGATTGTAATGATAACTAGTGTTATGTTTTATAGTTTAAAAGTACTTCTGAATAAACTGTGGTACATCCAGACAAGGAAATATTATTCAGTGCTAAAAAGAAATGAACTATCAAGCCATGAAGAGACATGGAGGAAACTTAAATGCATATTACTAGATGAAAGAAACCAATCTAGAAAGGTTATATACTGTGTATTTCCCACTATATGACATCCTGGGAAAGGCAAAGCTATGGAGACAATAAAAAGATTGGTGGTTGCTGGGATTAGGGAAGCAGGGGGATGAATAGCTGGAGCACTGAGGATTTTTAGGGCAGTAAAACTATTCTGTAAGAAACTACAGTGGTGGCTCCATGTCAGTATACATTTGTCAAAACCCATAGGACATGTGACATAAGAGTGAACCCTAGTCTAAACTATGGTTTAACGATGTGTCAATGTGGGTTCATCAGTTATAGCAAATATACCACTGTAGTGTGGAATGTCAGTAGTGGTGCAGGTAGTATGTGTAGGAACAGAAAATATATGGGAACTATGTACTTTCTGCTCAATTTTTCTGTGAACCTAAAATTGCTCTAAAAAATTATGTTTACTAATTTAAAAAAGTACTTCCTGTATTAATCTTAACAATAATCCTATGGCATGGTTAAAGCATGTTATTTTCACTTTCAACAAATACTGATTGAATGCCTACTTACTCTTCTAGGCACTGGGATCAAGGTAGTAAATGGTCCTTGCCCCATGGAAGTACACAGCTCTGTTGATTTGACTACTGATGAGTTTGACTTAAAATTCAAGCCCAGTTCTTTTAACTCTACACCTGATAGTCTTTCTACTACATTTCACAAGTTCCTTGTGACTGAGTCTCAGTGGGCGGAACAGAATATAAAGGATATGAGATAAGGTTAGAGTTAAGTGGTCAGCAAAGCATTCCCAATTAAACAGCATAGGAAAAAGGACATCACAGTATGAGATACTATACCTAGACCAGGGGAAATCACTGTGAACTGTGCAGATACCTAAAAAATGCTGTTTGTAAATATGAAATATTGAAAATTGAGAAAATTTGCTTTATGATATGATGGTGCCTTAGAAACAGTCTCTCTGTAGATGAATTGCATTCACACTATAGAAAAGAGTGACTTTCGGAAGTATTTCTAGTATTTCCATGGTAGATTTGACTAAAAATGGTCATTTATAGCTTGGCTGTACAATGGATCTTTTTTCTTTTGAAAATATGTCTTTTCTAATAGCCTGTCTGGAAGAAGTTTAAAGGGAATGTGTTAATAGATACTTAACTCTACTTTAACAGACATTAGATGTGTTTGAAGGTCTTTTGTCAAAATTGGTCTAGATCTCACTAAGGTTATTTTCAAATACAGAAATTCATTTCATCGACATCATTCCTTTATCATCAAGATCTACCCCTGCTTTGGTTGAATTAAATATTTTTCAAAACCATAGTTTAATTATTTTTGAATCATCTATTGAAAAACCCTACCTTAAAAATGGAATTAAGTCCAGATTAATGATAATAGAAAAAACAAAAACAAAAACCTTGGCATTTCTTTTGGGTTCCACCCTAGGGTTTTCCAATTTTATCACATTATAAAATAAATTCAATTTCTGTGCTCATTATTAAGTAACACTGACTTCTAATGTTAGGTGGTAGAAAGAGCTTTGGAGTCAGAGCTGCTTGGGTTTGAATCCTGACTCTGCATTGCCTTCAGGAAATTGCTTAGTTTCTCTGTGAATTCTGTAATTTCCCTTTAAAATTGTATTAGTAATAACTGCTCTCTAAGGATTATGTGAGCCCACCAACATAAGGCATATTCCTTGGTAGAGAGGATTTATCAGGACACAGTTTCCTATTTATTATCACATAAATCCAAGGATAGAATTAGTATTATTTTGGCTTCTCTTGATGATACAGAGATGTTTTTGGTTGTTTGTATATTAGCTTTTTTAGGTTCTCACTGTGATGGTATTTTTATCGTCTCCTAATGCAGGACTTGCTTAGGGATCTCTGACTTCCTCAAAGATATCACAGAGCACTCCTGGCATCACATACTCAGTCTCTGAGCTTGATTGAATTTACATTTCTGCCTTCTAGAGACAAAGATTCTCTAGAAAGACTTCTTACCACTGAGGCAGAGGCAGGAGGGAGGAAAGAATTAAAGAGGTTTAATAGCAGCTTCTTACCAGATTACTTTCTCTTTTTCTCCTGATGTTAGTCACTATTGCTCCAAGTTTTAAATTTCATTCCAAGTCTTACTTATTGCCCATGGCTTGCATTTCAATAGCAGAACAATTAGTGCTGGGATTATGGTTATTATTCTTTTACATAATCCTGCCCTTCTGGCATCTTGCCAAAGGTGCTTATGACTTCACTACAATACGGACATGTGGTTACTTCACAAAAGTCTTAATCAGTTCTCTGGTGTTTTTCCTCCTTATTTCCACTGTCATCTTCCTCTCTATATAATATGCCATACAACATTCATCATTCATGGGTATCTCTTTACAGGGTTTAGAGCTAAACTCCTGCTTTTCATATTAACCAAACTATACAACGGCTGAATTTCAAATGTTTAACACAGTTTTTTCCAGGAAGTAGTTTAATTCTCAGTGCGGCTTAGTCAAGGCATCCACTTATGCTTTTCTTATTTTTGGTAACAAAGAGGAGGGAGCATTCTGAAAATTGAACTTTCTGGAGGTGTGAGCTACAACACAAGCAGAGAACCAAAAAAATTACCAAAAGAAAAAAAATCAGTAGACATCAGTTTTTATGAATCATATTCATTTTCCCTCCAAATTAAAAGAAAAATTAAGTTTTAGAATTTGAAAAAACTTACAGGAAAGTACAACCAAAGAAGTGTAATATAATAATCATTCATTTTCCCACCAGCAAGAATGAACCACCATTGACATTCTGCTTCGGTTTCTTCCCATTTTCATTATTTTCTGTTTTAATGAAAAATCACTTTACCATTTTTGTAAAAATGATATGGCTATATGTCCATACTATGACTCCAGACAATGCAGAAAAAGTAAAATTAAAAAGATTGAAAAAAATTCAGTCACTCCCACCACTTGAAAACAAACATCATTAACATTTAGTAAACATCATTACAGACATCTTTATATTCACATAATATAGAGAAAAAAGATGGAGAAGGTATAAACAGTTTTATAAAAGTTAGATCAGGTTATTGATACTATTTCTGATAAAAACTGCTATATACTTTGAATTGAATTAAATATAAAACAAGCTGAATTGAAATAAAAAGGAATTAAAACTTCATATTATGGATCTATACACAATATATTTTTACATATATATAGACAAATATATATGTATATCTACCTAAATCTTCATCACAAAAGATATTTTCCCTAAAATATCCTGCAAGGTAAAGAAAATAGATAATGGAAAAATGTGAAGAAGTTGGAGACACTGTGGTTAAATTTTTTTAACTATTTGCTTAAATATTAGATAGTAGTGACTGAGTAAAAGTATTACCAAAGTCAGATTTGGCTGCTCACTGCTTGAAAGCCAAATGCTGGTAGGAACAGAAAGGTTGCTTTATTCAGGAGGCTGGCAACCTGAGGAGATGGTGGACTCATGTCCCAAAACCAACTCTGAAGATTCTGCTTGACCAAGAAAGTTTTTAAAGGGAGAATCATTTTGGGAGGGGGTCAGAGTCTTTGTTAACTTCCACTATGTGCAGACTTTCTTCTGATTGGTTGGTGGTAAGATAACAGGGCAGTGTTCCAGGAATCCTGTGCTCAGCCTGAAGTCAACATCCTCCACCTGGGTGGGGGCCTTAGTTCCTGCAGAAGAACTCATGATATATGCAGAAGAACAAAGGATACATTGTTATGGATATTTGCTGAGGAGGAACCAGGACCCTGCCCCCACCTTGTTTCTTGACTGCTCCTCCTCTGTTTCTGCATTCCCCCCCTTCCCTGATGAGCAACTGTTTGAGTCTATGCTTTGGAATTCAGAGATGGTCAAGGAGGCTGAATGAAGCCCATTTCCTGCAAACAAGAAACAGGGGACACGGAAAGGATCTGTACCTAAGAGGGCCCCACAGGGTCCTGCTCCATTTCAAAAGGGATGAGTGTTAACTGATCCCATAGTCAGTTTTCCTAGTTTTACTTCATTGTCCAGGCTCTTAATATCCATTTGTTTCAGTAACCATATTTCCCATAGTATCTTAAAAATTAATTCTGTATTTTTAGCTACTATCAGGACTTCGTTATTCCTGAGTTATTTATTTTGAGTTTTCTTTTGAGTAGATATATTTGTCAAATAGATTTTTGAAAGGCTCATGGATTATATATTCCTTAAATTCTTTCATATTTGAAAATGATTGCCTACTTATTGGCCTTATACTTGAATGCCATTTCAATTAAGCACAATATTCATGGATCACACTTTATTTCTAAATTTTATAGATATTACTCTATTATCTATTGGCATTGAATACTGCTGTGGAAAAGTTTGAGACCAACGTCATTTTTTTCCCTTGTAAATGATTTACTTTAAAGCCTGGATGCTTACAGAATTCTTTCCCTATTTCTTCTTAAAGAATAGAACCTTAGCTTGTGTGTGTGTGTGTGTGTGTGTGTGTGTGTGTGTGTGTGTGTGTGTGTGTGTGTGTGTGTGTATATACATTCAGCTAGTATATATATGTCAGTATTGTAATTTCTGGATCATATTGCCCTTATTTTTCCAATGGCAAGTTCAATTTTTTCTTCATTCCAGAAAATTTTTCTTTTATTGCATCATTAAATAAAAATTTTATTCCATTTATTGGATTTTTCACTTTGTGGATAACAATTATCCTTAATTAGATCATCTTTGCTTTTCTTATTAATTAATTTCTCTCTAAATGCTATTATCTCTTTTTTTTCATGTGCATCCTCTGTGATTATCTCAAGCTTTTCCTCTGTGACAATAATTAGCTTTCTAGGTGTGGTAACTATTGAATCGGTTGCTCTTTGAAATCTATTTATAAATTCTAAAATTATTTTGTTTTTGCCCTTAATATTTTATGATTGAATTTCCCTTTCAATGTCATATGCCATTCTAATGGTTTATCATTGGTCTTTAAGCTTTTATTATATTGAATTTATGTTCTTATTATAAGAAATTTTCTTGAGTTATTCTAGTTCACATCCTTAGTCTTTTTACGTCATCTCTTTCTCTCTCTCTCTCTCTCTCTCTCCCTCCCTCTCTTGTATTTTCTCTGCTGTTTCACAGGGTTTTGTTCATTCTTGAATGACTTTGTCTAGATATTCAGTTTGCTGTTATATAGAGTGAGTGACTTTTTGATTCTCTTCCAACATTATTTGTGTTTTCCAAACTACATGCTATTGGGGGAAGAGAGGGAAAGCAGAAGAGGAGAGGAAGAGAGGAGAGGGAGCATTTAGTCTTTGTTAGAATACCTGGGCTCTGTTCTCTCTGCTGAAATATTTTGAACTTTCAGATTATTTCTCACCTGGGAGTAGTAGTAGAACTCTCACTTCTGTAAGAGAAAGTTAAAGCCATTTTTTAGCCTTCTGCACTTCCCACTACGTCTTAGGAAAAAGAACAAGAGAAGGACATACATCTAATGTCCTATCTAGACCTAGAGCATTAATAAAAATTCTTATGACTTTATCTTTCAACAGCATGAGTTGTGGGAGGTGTGGCTGTGGTTAAATTGCTGAGCACTGCTGAAGCATTTTCTGTTTCTTTTACTGGTAGCTGGGTTTTGAAGATATTGTGTTAGGCTTTGTCTTTGTTGTAGATTGCCACAGATTCTTTTCCTGTCTGTAGGCCCACCTCTTCCCAATGTGGCTTTGCAACTCCTGTCAAGAAGGTAGCATTTATTTCCCTACCCGTTGAATCTAGGCTTTGCCATATGCTTGCTTTGGTCAGTAGGATGTTTGTAAATATGGCATGAAAAGCACCTGAGCAGTGAGGTCTGTTACTTCTTGCTGTTCTTGCAACTCTATGGCTGCTATATGTGGAAGTCTAGACTAGCCTGCCAGAGGATGAACAGCATGTGGCCCAGTTATCCCAATATCCTGTATGACAACCTGCCAGTTGCCAGACATCTGAGTGAAAGATCCTTGATCACACAGTAGATCAATAAGCTAAATATAAACTTAAGAAAAAACCCAAGAGAGATTAGCCAAACTGTCTAATATCAGAACAGAAAGTTGACACAGACGACCCAAAGAATCGTGAGCTAAGTAAATGGCTGTTATTTTAAGACACTAAATTTAGATTTGTTATGCAGCAAAAGCTAACTGATCCACTACTTTTTGTTACTAGTTACAGGGAGAGGAAATTTATCTCTAAAATGGAGATAAGTAGCTCGTTTGCAATACTTAGTTGGTTAATGTTATTAATTAGGACACTTCTGAATATTAATTGCAATATAAACCAAGCCAAAATTACTTGTTTGTAACCCACCTTCCCATAAGATAAATTCAGAGACTTCATACATTTAAAACATTGTGCTAGACACATCTATATTCTTTTGAAAGTCCAGACAATCAAAAGGATACTTCTGACTTTGTTTTTCTAACTGGGACATCTCTGCTTTAGTAATCTTGTGCTTCCAATTTCATATGGACAAAAAAAAAAGATTAATTGAATGCAATTTCTCTATTTTTTTCTATGCCTATCTTTACCCTTCCCCTATTTTAAATTTTATTCAGAAAGGTATTAATCATCCATCAAAGGAATTTGCAATGAATTCATTGAATTCATTTTGGTCTGCCAATATGGGAGATCTCAACACAATCCTACAAAGGGGCCACAAAAAATAATGGCAAACAAATGCTCAGAAGCAAATAATTATTGAATGCAGCAGAATGTCACATTTGTTTTCAGCCTCAAGGGCTTAAGATCCTTTTAATGGGCTTTGTTGGAAAACATCTGAAGGCTTTCAAGTCACAGAGCCTAAAAGGTTGATAATTTTGGCTTATTTCCAGGCTGACCTATTCCTTTGAAAGACAGCCTGACTGCAGATACACTTAGTTTTGGGGGTGGGCAGAGGTTAAAAGTCTAGGCAGATGTCTCCAACACTGATCTAGATCACTACAAACCTTGAGATTTTGCTAGTGGGAGACCTTCAAGATGGTGGAGGAGTAAGACGTGGAGATCACCTTCCTTCCCACAAATACATCAGAAATACATCTACATGTGGAACAACTTCTACAGAATACCTACTGAATGCTGGCAGAAGACCTCAGACTTCCCAAAAGGCAAGAAACTCCCCATGTACCTGGGTAGGCAAAAAGGAAAAAGAAAAAACAGAGACAAAAGAATAGGGACCGGACCTGCGCCTCAGGGAGGGAACTGTGAAGGAGGAAAACTTTCCACACACTAGGAAGCCCCTTCACTGGTGGAGATGGGGGTGGGGTGGGGGGAAGCTTCGGAGCCATGAAGGAGAGCACAGCAGGAGGGGTGCAGAGGGCAAATCAGAGAGATTCCTGCACAGAGGATCGGTGCTGACCAGCACTCACCAGCCAGAGAGGCTTGTCTGCTCACCCGCCGGGACACGTGGGGGCTGGGAGCTGAGGCTCCGGCTTCGGAGGTCAGATCCCAGGGAGAGGACTAGGGTTGGCTGCGTGAACACAGCCTGAAGGGGGCTAGTGTGCCACAGCTAGCTGGAAGGGAGTCTGGGAACATCTGGAACTGCCTAAGAAGCAAGAGACCATTGTTTTGGGGTGCGCAAGGAGAGGGGATTCAGAGCACCGCCTAAAGAAGCTCCAGAGATGGGCGCAAGCCACAGCTATCAGTGTGGATACCAGAGATGGGCATGAAATGCTAAGCCTGTGTGCGAGCACAGGTCACTCTCCACACCTCTCTTCCGGGGAGCCTGTGCAGCCTGCCACCGCCAGGGTTCTGTGATCCAGGGACAACTTCCCCAGGACAAAACACAGCATGTCTCAGGCTGTTGCAACTTCACAGTGGCCTTTGCCGCCTCAGGCTCGCCCCACTCCTTTACCCCTCCCTTCCCCCAGCCTGAGTGAGCCAGAGTCCCCTAATCAGCTGCTAGTTTAACCCTATCCTGTCTGGGCGGGAACAGATGCCCTCAGGCGACCTACATGCAGAGGTGGGGCCAAATCCAAAGCTGAACCTCAGGAGCTGTCAACAAAGAAGAGAAAGGGAAATCTCTCCCAGCAGCCTCAGAAGCAGCAGGTTAAATCTCCACAATCAACTTGATGTACCCTGCATCTGTGGAATACCTGAATAGACAATGAATCATCCCTAAACTGAGGTGGTGGACTTTGGGAAGAACTGTAGACTTGGGATTTGCTGTATGTGACTGACTGGTTTCTGGTTTTATGTTTATCTTAGTTTAGTATTTAGAGTTTATTATCACTGGTAGCTTTGTTTATGATTTGGTTGCTCTCTTCCTTTTTCTTTATATATATAGATGCATATATATATTTCCTTTTTCTCTTTTTGTGAGTGTGTATGTGTATGCTTCTTTGTGTGATTTTGTCTGTATAGCTTTGTTTTTACCATTTGTCCTAGTGTTCTGTCTTTTTTTTTTTTTTTTTTTTTAGTATAGTTCTTAGTACTTGTTATCATTGGTGAATTTGTTTTTTGGTTTGGCTGTTCTCTTCTTTTAAGTTTTAAAAATTTTTAATATTTATTTTAATAATTAATTTTTTATTTAGATAACTTAATTTCTTTTTATTTTATTTTTTCCATTCTTTCTTTCTTTCTTTTTTTTCTCCCTTCTGAGCCATGTGGCTGACAGGGTCTTGGTGCTCAGGTTGGGTGTCAGGCCTCTGCCTCTGAGGTGGGAGAGCCAAGTTCAGGACATTGGTCCACCAGAGACCTCCCGGGTCTACATAATATCAAATGGTAAAAGCTCTCCCAGAGATCTCCATCTCAACACTAAGATGCAGCTCCATTCAATGACCAGCAAGATACAGTGCTGGACACCCTATGCCAAACAACTAGCAAGACAGGAACACAACCCCACCCATTAGCAGAGAGGCTGCCTAAACTCATAATAAGGTCACAGTAACCCCAAAACACAACACCAGACACGGTCCTGCCCACCAGAACGAAAAGATCCAGCCTCATCCACCAGAACACAGGCACCAGTACCCTCTACCAGGAAGTCTACACAACTCACTGAACCAAACTTACCCACTGGGGGCAGACACCAAAAACAATGGGAACTACTAACATGCAGGTGCAAAAAGGAGACCCCAAACACAGTAAGTTAAACAAAATGAGAAGACAGAGAAACGCACAGCAGATGAAGGAACAAGGTAAAAAATCCCCAGACCAAACAAATGAAGAGGAAGTAGGTTACCGGAAAAAGAATTTAGAATAATGATAGTAAAAATGATGCAAAATCTTGGAAATAGAATGGAGAAAATGCAAGAAACATTTAACGACGACCTAGAAGAACTAAAGAGCAAACAAACAACAATGAACAACACAATAAATGAAATTAAAAATTCTTTAGAAGGAATCAATAGCAGAATAACTGAGGCAGAAGAACGGATAAGTGACCTGGAAGATAAAATAGTGGAAATAACTACAGCAGAGCAGAGTAAAGGAAAAACAATGAAATGAATTGAGGACAGACTCAGAGACCTCTGGGACAACCTTAAACGCACCAGCATCCGAATTATAGGGGTTCCAGAAGAAGAAGAGAAAAAGAAAGGGACTGAATAAATATTTGAAGATTATAGTTGAAAACTTCCCTAACATGGGAAAGGAAATAGTCAATCAAGTCCAGGAAGCACAGAGAGTCCCATACAGGATAAATCCAAGGAGAAACACACCAGGACACATATTTATCAAACTATCAAAAATTAAATACAAAGAAAAAATATTAAAAGCAGCAAGGGTAAAACAACAAATAACATACAAAAGAATCCCCATAAGGTTAACAACTAATCTTTCAGCAGAAACTCTGCAAGCCAGAAGGGAGTGGCAAGACATATTTAACATGATGAAAGGGAGAAACCTACAACCAAGATTAGTCTACCCAGCAAGGATCTCATTCAGATTCAATGGAGAAATTAAACCCATTACAGGCAAGCAAAAGCTAAGAGAATTCAACATCTCCAAACCAGCTTTATAGCAAATGATAAAGGAACTTCTCTAGGCAGGTAACACAAGAGAAGGAAAGGACCTACAATAACAAACTCAAAACAATAAAGAAAATGGTAATAGGAACATACATATTGATAATTTTCTTAAATGTAAATGGATTAAATGCTCCCGCCAAAAGACATAGACTGGCTGAATGGATACAAAAACAAGACCCATATATATTATGTCTACAAGAGACCCACTTCATCCCTAGGGACACATACAGACTGAAAGTGAGGGGATACAAAAAGATAATCCATGCAAATAGAAAGCAAAAGAAAGCTGGAGTAACAATTCTCATATTAGACAAAATAGACTTTAAAATAAAGACTATTACAAGAGACAAAGAAGGACACTACATAATGATCAAGGGATCAATCCAAGAAAGAGTTGCAACATTTGTAAATATTTATGCATCCAACAAAGGAGCACCTCAATACATAAGGCAAATGCTAACAGCCATAAAAGGGGAAATTGACAGTAACATAATCATAGTAGGGGACTTTAACACATCACTTTCACCAATGGACAGATCATCCAAAATGAAAATAAATAAGGAAACACAAGCTTTAAATGATACATTAAACAAGATGGACTTAATTGATATTTATAGGACATTCCATCCAAAGACAACAGAATACACTTTCTTGTCAAGTGCGCATAGAAAATTCTCCAGGATAGATCATATCTTGGGTCACAAATCAAACCTCGGTAAATTTAAGAAAATTGAAGTCGTATCAAGTATCTTTTCCCCCTACAACACCATGAGACTAGATATCAATTACAGGAAAAAATCTGTAAAAAATATAAACACATGGAAGCTAAACAATACACTACTTAATAACCAGGAGATCACTGAAGATATCAAAGGGGAAATCAAAAAATACCTAGACACAAATGACAATGAGAACACGATGACCCAAAACCAATGGGTTGCAGCAAAAGCAATTCTAAGAGGGAAGTTTATAGCAATACAATCCTACCTCAAGAAACAAGAAACATTACAAATAAACAACCTAACCTTACACCTAAAGCAATTAGAGAAAGAAGAACAAAAAAACCCCAAAGTTAGTAGAAGGAAAGAAATCTTAAAGATCAGTTCAGAAATAAATGAAAAAGAAATGAAACGATAGCAAAAATCAGTAAAACTAAAAGCTGGTTCTTTGAGAAGATAAACAATATTGCTAAAGCATTAGCTAGACTCATCAAGAAAAAAAGAAGACTCACGTCAATAGAATTAGAAACGAAAAAGGAGAAGTAACAACTGACACTGCAGAAATACAAAGGATCATGAGAGATTACTACAAGCAACTATATGCCAATAAAATGGAAAACCTGGAAGGAATGGACAAATTCTTAGAAAAGCACAACCTTCCAAGACTGGAAAAGGAAGAAACAGAAAATATAAACAGACCAATCCCAAGCACTGAAATTGAGACTGTGATTAAAACTCTTCCAACAAACGAAAGCCCAGGACCATATGGCTTCACAGCCGATTTCTATCAAACACTTAGAGAAGAGCTAACACCTATGTTTCTCAAGCTCTTTCAAAATATAGCAGAGAGAGGAACACTCCAAACTCATTCTACAAGGCCACCATCACCCTGATAACAAAACCAGACAAAGATGTCATAAAGAAGGAAAACTACAGGCCAATATCACTGGTGAAAATAGATGCAAAAATCCTCCACAAAATACTAGCAAACAGAATCCAACAGCACATTAAAAGGATCATACATCATGATCAAGTGGGGTTTATCCCAGGAATGCAAGGATTCTTCAATATACACAAATCAATCAATGTGATAAACCATATTAACAAATTGAAAGAGAAAAACCATATGATCATCTCAATAGATGCAGAAAAATCTTTTGACAAAATTCACTACGATTTATGATTAAAAACCCTCCAGATAGTAGGAATAGAGGGAACCTACCTTAACAAAGTAAAGGCCATATTTGACAAACCCACAGCCAACATTGTTCTCAATGGTGAAAAACTGAAACCATTTCCTCTAAGATCAGGAGCAAGACAAGGCTGTGCACTCTCACCATTATTATTTAACATAGTTTTGGAAGTTTTTGCCATAGCAATCAGAGAAGAAAAAGAAGTAAAAGAAATCCAAATTGAAAAGAAGAAGTAAAGCTGTGACTCTTTTCAGATGACCTGATACTATACATAGAGAATCCTAAAGATGCTACCAGAAAACTACTAGAGCTAATCAATGAATTTGGTAAAGTAGCAGGATACAAAATTAATGCACAGAAATCTCTAGCATTCCTATATACTAATGATGAAAAATCTGAAAGTGAAATTAAGAAAACACTCCCGTTTACCACTGCAACAAAAAGAATAAAATACCTAGGAATAAACCTACCTAAGGAGTAAAAGACCTGTATGCAGAAAACTGTAAGACACTGATGAATGAAATTAAAGATGACACAAACAGACGAAGAGATATACCAAGTTCTTGGATTGGAAGAATCAACATTGTGAAAATGACTATACTATCCAAAGCAATCTACAGATTCAGTGCAATCCCTATCAAACTACCACTGGCATTTTTCACAGAAGTAGAACATAAAATTCCACAATTTGTATGGAAACACAAAAGACCTGGAATAGCCAAAGCAATCTTGAGAAAGAAAAATGGAGCTGGAGAAATCAGGCTCCTGGACTTCAGACTATACTACAAAGCTACAGTAATCAAGACAGTATGGTACTGGCACAAAAACAGAAATATAGATCAATGGAACAGGATAGAAAGCCCAGAGATAAACCCAGGTACATATGGTCACCTTACTTTTGGTAAAGGAGGCAAGAATATACAGTGGAGAAAAGACAGCCTCTTCAATAAGTGGTGCTGGGAAAACTAGACAGCTACATGTAAAAGAATGAAATTAGAACACTCCCTAACACCACACAGCAAAATAAACTCAAAATTGATTAAAGATCTAAATGTAAGTCCAGGCACTATAAAACTCTTAGGGGAAAACATAGGCAGAACACTCTATGACATAAATCTCAGCAAGGTCCTTTTTGATGCACCTCCTAGAGAAATGGAAATAAAAACAAAAATAAACAAATGGGACCTAATGAAATTTCAAAGCTTTTGCACAGCAAAGGAAAACATAAACTTGATGAAAAGGTAACCCTCAGGATGGGAGAAAATATTTATAAATGAAGCACCTGACAGGATTAATATCCAAAATTTACAAGCAGCTCATGCAGTTCAATAGTAGGAAAAAAAAAACCCCAAACCAAAAATGGGCAGAAGATCTAAATAGACATTTCTCCAAAGAAGATACACAGTTTGCCAACAAACACACGAAAGGATGTTCAACATCACTAGTCATTAGAGAAATGCAAATCAAAACTGTAATGCGGTATCACCTCACACAAGTCAGAATGACCATCATTTAAAATTCTACAAACAATAAATGCTGAAGAGGGTGTGGAGAAAAAGGAACCCTCTTGCACTGTTGGTGGGAATGTAAATTGATACAGCCACTATGGAGAACAGTATGGAGGTTCCTTAAAAAACTAAAAATAGAAGTACCATACGACCCAGCAGTCCCACTACTGGGCATATACCCTGAGAAAACCATAATTCAAAAACAGTCATGTACCACAATGTTCATTGCAAGTCTATTACAATAGCTAGGACATGGAAGCAACCTAAGTGTCCATTGAATTATGAATGGATAAAGAAGATGTGGCACATATATACAATGGAATATTACTCAGCCATAAAAAGAAATGAAATTGAGTTATTTGTAGTGAGGTGGATGGGCTAGAGTCTGTCATACAGAGTAAATTAAGACAGAAAGAGAAAGACAAATATCGTATGCTAACACATATATATGGAATCTAATAAAAAGTGGTTCTGAAGAACCAAGGGGCAGAACAGGAATAAAGACGCATACATAGAGAAAGGACTTGAGGACATGGGGAGGGGAAAGGCAAGCTGGGACGAAGTGAGAGAGTAAAATGGACATATATACACTACCTAATATAAAATAGGTAGTGGGAAGCAGCCACATAGCCTAGAGAGATCAGCTGGGTGCTTTGTGACCACCTAGATGGGTGGGATAAGGAGGATGGGAGGGAGACGCAAGAGGGAGGAGATATGGGGATATATATATATATATATGTATAGCTGATTCACTTTGTTATAAAGAAAGTAACACACCTTTGTAAAGCAATTATTGTCCAATAAAGATGTTAAAAAAGAAAAAATTATGTGAGGACCACCATGACTTGACCTTGCCCATCTCTCCAGCCTTTTCTCTCACCGTCTCTCCTTGCACAGTGTTTTCTACTCCTGTGTAGTTCTTGAACAGGACATGAACTTTTTTGTCAGTGTTTTTGTTCTGCCTGGAATAACCATCTGCTACTCTTCTTACCTGAATCATTTTTCTCTCAACTCTCAGATCTAGGTGCCACCTTCTCTGAGAAGCCATTCACAGAAATAATTCACAGTATGTTTCAATGATGAGTTTACTTGACCAGACTAAAAGGTAGAGGCCTTGCATTATTCATCAGGTCATTAGCCGTCACTTCCTATTGACTGCTGGCATGTCCATCTTTAACAGTGATTCTGCCAGTCTGCTGTACAAGTAGCATAGCCTCACAGCTCATATTACTGGACTTGGAGTCAGACACATATAAATCCGAATCTAATCTTTTCAATCCATTTCCATGTTTCAGCCCCACCAACTCAAGTCAAAATTCATACTCTCTCTGGCTTGGAATGTGCACCAAATGTTAACAATAGCAATTTGGTTTAGTAAAAAGAGATCCCAATTTAGAGTTTGAAAATTATGATTTGGACTTGGTTCCACAACCCATTAGTTGGGTGAACTTTGGCAAGTCTCTTACTTAAATTGAACCTCAGTTTTTTAATCTGTAATATGAGAATGATAGAACACTACTTCCCTCAAGGAACTATTTACTGTGAGTCAGATGAACAGGAATGAAAATAATACCTCTTTCCTAGAATAAGTATGGAATGTGCTTTTTTAACATTTATTAAAAGAATTTTTTTTTTTTTTAAGGCTCAGACTCAAGTCATTCAGTAAATTCAGGAAATATCTATGTAAACTAATGCCAGAGAAGTGGATCCCTGGACACTGGGGCTCTGTTAGAGCCATTTATAGGGGAAAATCCCCAGACCTCACTGAAGGGGTTCATTTAACAGATGTGCACCTGGCAAGCAGTAAGACAAGGAAGGAGAGAAAAGGAGTACGTTGCCACAAAGGACAGATGTAGGGATAGTTTGAGAACTAGAGAAACCAATGGGTAAGGATGTTGAATGGGAGGGCTTGGAGTAAGCCAGAGAAATGGAAAGGTGAATCAAGAGGTTTGCAATTGATTTTGCTATTGTTCCCCCAATTTACTGCCGCTTTCTGTGTTAAGATTATACTTCTCTGCTTAATAGACATCAAGCTTGGTCTTGTGATTTACTTTGACCAAAGAAAAGTGAGCAGAACTGTTGTATGCCCCTTTCAAAGCTTTAAGAGCCACTGCAGAGTTTCCATGTTTGTTCTCTCTCTGCCAGACGATCTGCCTATTCCAGATGGGAGCTGTTAGCAGTGCACACACAATGTGAGTTGAGAAGTTAATTTTTGTTGTTGAAAGCCACAAAGATTCTGGGGTCATTTGTTCTGCAGCATAATCTAGCCAAAGCTCATTAATACAAGGTGAAACATAAGCAAACTATGAGATTATGGGCAGGTCAAGGGCTGATTTGATATCAAACCCAAGAACAAAACTTCTGGTCTCTGCGTTTTTCCTAATGTTGTCCCTGCCAGTCTGTGTGTGGGTCCCTTTAGTGTGTAGTATCACAGCAGTGTGGTGTCATGGTTATAAAAGCATGGACTAGGTATCAAACAGTGGCTCCCCTACACACTAAAGATGTGACCTTTGGCAGATTATTTAAAGTTTCTGTAACTCTGTACCCCAGCTTCCTCTGCAATGGGGAAAAAAACCTACCTCACAGTTTGTTGTAAGGATTAAGCAAGGTAATGAATGTTTCACAGATACCTGGTATACAGTAAGCACTGAGTAATAGTAACTATAGTTATTATTGTGGTTGCACACAATCATATATGCTTAGAATTGAGAATTACATTAAAGGTTATTGCGTATGACAACCCACTCAATGAAGAAATACATTTATGGAGTTACTATAACAGATATTTGCACAACTTTTGCTCAAGTACTTACATGGCGGTTGCATGGCTGTTTCATTGATGCTTCTCAAAAAATAGAAATAGACACACAGGTTTCTAGATTAAATGTATAATTTATTATATGTTATGACATTGACTTTCACATATTAAAGGAGGGCACTGTTCATTGAACTGCTTTAGGACAAGGCTAACTGATAGGAAATGGGAATTAACATCTGTCTGTAGTGTGGTGAAATAATTGGTTATGGTAGCAGACCTATCATAAAGGATGGAGAGAGGTTTTTAGAATAGGAAAACATGAATTTCTGTAAACGTGTGGTAGGTAAAATAATGCCCAGTCCCCCCACCCCAAAGATGTCCACATGTTAACCTCTGGAACATTCAGTATATTAGGTTACGTGGCAAAGGAAATTAAGGATGCAGATGGAACTAAGTTCTAAATTAGGTAAACTAGATAAAGCAGGAATAAAAAAAAAAAGGATTCTCCCCTAGATCCTCCAGAAGGAACACAGTCCTGCTGACACCTTGATTGTAGCCCATTGAGACCATTCCAACAAATGGTGCTGAAAAATTTAGATATCCACATGCAAAATCAAAAACAACTTCGATCCTTAATTAACTTAAAATGAATCAAAGATCTAAATGTAAAACCTAAAACTATAAATATTCCGGCATAACACATAGGAGAAATGTTTGTGACCTTGCCTTAGGCAAAGATTTATTAACTACAATACAAAAAATACAATCTACATAAAAAATATATATATAAATTAAACTTCATTAAAATTTAAAACTTATGATCTTTTAAGGAATTTGTTAAGATAATGAAAAGACAATTTATATTTTGTGAGAAAATATTTGCAAACTTTACATCTGATGAAGGCCTTGTATCCAGAATGTATAAAGAACTCTTAAAATTTAATGATTATGAAACGAACAGCCCAATAATATCTGTGTAAATTCTTTGAGCAGATGTGTCTCCAAAGAAGATAGGTTAACTGTAAGTAACCACATGAAAAGATGCTCAAAATAAAAATTGAAATTAAAAACACAGCGTGATAATATTACTCACCTATTAGAATGGCTCCAATTAGTTGATTGACCATACCAAATGCTGACAAGAATGAGGAGGAACTGGAATTCCCATACACTGTTGGTGGGAATTTAAATATTAAAACCACTATACAATGTGATTTAGGAGTTTCCTAAAAAGTTAAACCTACAGTTAACCTATGGTCTATTCACTATACTCCTAGTTATTTATCTAAGAGAATGGAAAGTATAGGTCAATACAAAAGCTTGGACATAAATGCCCATAACAGCTTTATGTGTAATAGTCAACAATTTGAAAAAAATTCAAATGTCCAGTGACAAGGGACTGAATAGATGCATTGTGTAATGTCCATGCAATGGAATACTGCCCAGCAAGGAAGAGGACTGAACTTTTGGTGCACCCGCAATGTGGGTGAACCTCCAAATAATTATGCTGGGTGAAATAAGTCAGACAAAAAAAGAGTACATTCTGCATGATCCCATTTACAAAAAAGTTTAGAAAATGCAAATTAGTCTACAGTGACAGAAGCAGATCAGTGGTTGTCTGGGGATTGAGGAGAAGGGAAAAGGCAAAAAGAGTGGAGAAGGGAAGGGAGAGATTTCAAAGGGGCAGGAATAAACTTTTGAGGGTGATGGATATGTTCACTATGTTGATTGTGGTAATGGCTATCCAGGTAAATGTATATGTCATAACTTATCAAACTGTATACTTATATATATATATGTTTACATGATTGCATGTCAATTATACCTCAGTAATGAAAAAAAAAAAGACACTGCCCTTCATTATTCCTTGTATTGTGGTAGAGAATAAGACCATCTGGAGTACAAAGAAAAGTCAAGTTTGGGTTGACCTTTAGGTTTCACAACACGAATTTTCATTTAATTGGATTGTGAGACTAATAAGAGATAAAAAGAAACCTATAGAGACACATACTTTCACACTCATACGTACACACATTTCTTGGGAACAGTTCTTCCTTTCTCTGCAACTCTGCATAACCATTTTATGTGAGAATCTGCCAGTATTTCACATGAAGTTTTAATTTAGAGATTCCCCATTTGAGAATTTTAAAGTAGTCACCTAATTCAGCATACCATTAATGTTTTATAGACTGTTGGGATTTTCAAGTAGCAGTTTTCCATAGTAGGGTTAGTGAATTTCTGGCTTGACAATAATCACTCTGGTTTTCATTTCTGCACATCAGATGTCAGGGATTCTGGATCTTTATGTGAAGCAGCTCTACAATATATTTTGGCCAAGCCATTTGTAAACTTACATTACCAAAAAAGGAAGATGTGCAGTCAAGTCATATGTATTTAAATTATTATATTGGTTATCTTTCTATTTTTCTGCTCTCTTTTTGTTCTCCATGGGGTAAATTCTTTTTTGGTTGTCCTGTTTAAATCTGTTGCTTCTTTTGCTAGCTTGAAGACATGTTTCGTATCTGTACTTGCTGTCAAGTTATGTAGCTATTTTATGTTCAGTTTCTGAATTTTCACGGTGGTTTGCAACTCATGAGCCCCCCCCCCAAAGTATTTTTTGTGGCAAATTATAAACTATGTATCATCTCTGGTAGATCCCTTGCAAAGACATGTTTAAGTGAGCTGCAGTGGCTCATGACTACTAATTCTTTCTAAGTCAACACGTGCCTTACACAAAAATAGCATGTCTTGCATCCTACCCTTCTGTTTTTAAGTCTTGTGTCTTCTCTCTTCCTTACCTCTGCCTCACTCTCTGCCTACTTTAAATTATAGCTAAATGTTGTTTTAAAAGGCAGTCTAAATAAAATGTACTTCATTATCATCTGGTGAGTTCCTCTAAGTACTGATATCTTGTGTTATGGCCTTGATCCTATATTAGGGCTTTATTATAGCAAATAATTTGCTTTATTATAGCAAATCAACTTTTGTTGGTAATCTGTGGTATCATAGCAAGTGACTGTCTCGCAGAATATTTAGAATTATATCACAGACTTGAATTCTTGGTAATCGAGACTTCGTTTTCTAGTTCAAGGGAGAGATAATGAGTGAGATTATCATTATGATAATGAGATAATGAATGAGATTATGATGAGACATAATGGAATACAAAGTTCGTCATCTGGGCTTCTCAACTTTTTTTGGATGAAAGGAAAATGACACTCTGTAGAAAGTATTCTTGGTTTTCCTTATCTCCTCCTCAAACACAGTACTAATCTTTCCATGTTAGGTAGGGATTTGATTGCTACAAATGCTTGCCTTTTCTTTGGCAGGTTAGCAGGAGAGGGCCATCATACCTCTGACGTTAATAGCAGACTAAGACCCTAGCTCATTAATAAAATACGGCAATTTCACAGCAAGTCAGCACGGTATTCCACATATTTATACAAAAGTTGTTTTTTATTAGAGTTAGAAACTTTTTAAAAAGTTAACTCATTATAAAAGTATCCGTCTGTGATGCATTGTTACACGTAATTTGTTTTGTCCTCAGTGAAGAGTGAAGAAAAAAATACCTGGAATATTCATAAAGATGGAGCCATCCTTAGCAGAGTATTTAAGAGTGTGGACTCTGTGTGGACAGCCTGGCTAAATGCATGCCTTAACTGACTCTAAGTTTTATCTTCGACGAATTGTTTAAGTTCCTAATCCTCTATTTCTCAATTCTAAGAGAGCGATAACAACAGTAGTCACTCTCATAGGGTTGTTGTTAGTATTAAGTACTGCGATAATGTGAGGGAACTGGTTAGAAGCATGACTCATGTAAATATTATTATTATTTTTGAGATATAACTGATATATAACATTAAGTTAGGTTCAAGTGTATTACATAATGATTTGACATTTGTATATGTTGCCAAATGATCACCACAAGAAGTCTAGTTAATCTATCACCACACATAGTTAACTATTTTCCTTGTGATGAAAACTTTTAAGACCTACTTTCTTAGCAACTCTCAAATATGCAATACAATTTATTAATTATGTCACCATGCTCTATGTTACATCCCCCAGGACTTATTTATTTTATAACTGGAAATTTGTACCTTTTGACCCCCTTCACTCATTTTGCTCACCCCCTACCCCCTGTCTCTGGCAACTGTCAATCTGTTCTCTGCATCTATGAGTTCTTTTTTGGGGGGATTCCACATATAAGTGAGATCATGCAGTACTGTTTTTCTCTCAGTAATTACTATTATTTTTAAGTGGATTTTTAAATTGCCATCTATTATATACCCATACAGAAAGTACAAAAATCACATGGGTGCAGTAGGAGGAATTTATCACAAAATGCATTTTGAGGTGTTTGCTTTCAGTCTCATGCTTGGATCCCTTTTAGTTCTTCACTTTTGTTCTTCCTTCTTTTCTTACTGCTTTGAATTTACACTGTTTTGTTATGTTTTATTTGAGCTCCCTTCAATCCTTCTAGAACAAGGAGGGATAAGAATAAATACATAAATAGATGAATGGGTGACTGGACGGTTACATAGTTCTGAGAAGACCAGGAAGCTGATCTATCTAGAGTCATTAGTCCTGAGGGCCATGATTCTGTCCTAGATGTGAGGAGATGCCTCCCAGGAGGGATGAGGTGGGTGGATTAGAGCAGGGGGAGATCCCTGGGGTCATCCTTATTTGGCCCTAATGCCAGCACTCTCCTTGTAGTCACTTGTCAATGGGGTCTCCATACGTACCTCTAACTACTTGGTCATTCTCGCCTTCATTCTACATTCTCAGTTGTAACAAGCACCATCATGGCATTCCTGTCTTCCAAGTCCTCTGCTGTCAGAAGCGAGGTTCAGTCATTTCACTTAATTTGCCAGTAGGGAAATGGCCAATGCCAGAGAAGATGGTCTGTTACCCCCAAGGACTCAGGTGATGCCTCTGACAGTGAAACCTAGGCTCATTAGTATCATTTATCATTTTTTCTTCCTCAGAGCAATAACAAACAGCTTCATTTACTAAGAGCAACAGCAGTTTTAGCTGTCATCTTCCTTGTGCAAAAGTTGACTGGAAGGCAGTCTTAAGAAGAAATATGTTGCTCTTCCGAAAAACATAAACTAACAGTCAAAAAGTGTGGGGTAAGACAGAGAATACTGGATCCCAACCTTTGACTGAGACTTTTCTGGAACTCAATTACCTTTCCTATAAAAGTACAGATTTAAACTAGATGAAGTCTAGGGTTGTTTGCAATCGCCTTCCTCCCTCTCCTACCCCCAAAAACATGACTTTGGGTTGGTAGTGGTGTGAGAATCCTGACCACTCTTAGGTGGCATGGTGTTTCAGGGTAATAACACATTTATAAGCAATTGTTTAAACAAAGGGAGAAACCCAGTTCCTTCTGATAGCAATCTGACTTGAAAACAGCTTTACTGGATTTAGTTCTCTTTCTGACACAGTCTTCAAAAAAGGGGGTGGGGGTGAGGGCCAAAGTCCTGAAAGGAACATTGCTATGAGAATGTCTGACTTTCTGAACGGCAGATACTGCAACATTTCAAGGTATGGGATCCAATAAATGGCCTAAAAAAGCAGGTTGGATTTGGAGTTTTTCGAAACAAATGAGGCGGCAGAATTCCAGAGGCCTTAGCTCAGGCAAGCCGTCCAAAGGGACTCCCTTTGAAATACTTTCTTCAGGTCTTACCAGGGAACTGAATCCCTGAAGGCTCCAAGTGCATAAAAACCACTCTGGAGCTTGGATCGAGGGGACAGGTCAGCGACAGGTCACAGACAACTGAACCCAGCCCCGCAGGCTCCTACCCTGCAAGAGACACTCGCCCTCCACACCAGTCTCAGAAGACCCAGGCTGTCCTTAGGAATCTGTGAAACCACTCCCCAGGCCCCTGGAGCCTCTTTCCTTCTGCAGGATTTGGGCCTCCCTCAAAATTCTTGTCCACAGTCCCCTCAGGTTTCTAAGAGAAGCCTCTGTGTGCTCAAGACCCTCTTCTACGTCTTCAACTGCAGATCTGCGGGCGCTGCCATCTGGGTTCACTCTGGGCGCCTGTGCAGCCAGAGGAGGCCAGAAGGAGGGTCTCATTTAGCATTGATTAAACAGATATTTAGGCTGAGCATTGATGTGTATGGGTGTGCAGTGCGGGGAGTTAAGAATATCTGTAGTCAGTCAAGGTGGATGCAAATATGAACTGTGGACAAATTTTGCCCCTTCCTCCTATTTTTCCTTCTTTTAGTCATTATTATTTTTAACAAAGATCCTTATAATGTCACAAATATTCTCACCTTGTTGTCTAACTACATCTCAATGAGATAGGCTAAGGAGAAATACATTGATAAGAAATTGATCAGTGTAAGAATTTTATCTTTGATACAAGTTCATTTCAGTGTTTTCTTTATGTTCCAGATGAAGATTTTCTAGTTTCTGTCAGAGAGGAGGGATATCGTTAGTCTCAGAGGAGACAGGTCACAGAGAGGAAACACAGAGTATGCTTTATTTTGTCCTGTAACTTCTCTGGTCCGTGAGCTCCCATCAGTAAAATGAGGGAGCTGAATTAAACATTCCTTTCCAAAACCAGGAAACCAGTTGATTTAAAACTATTTTCCTGGTGGTCTTCTCTCACTCATGGAGTTTTCCAGAGGACAATATTTTCTCTTTTGATTTCAGAGTTTAGTTGGAAGATTGTCTCTGCTCATTTGAAATCTGATAATGGCATCTGTATTGATTTTAGCTCTTTTGCACCAGAGACATGTATATTTAATCTCTTTAATTTTTCAGTCTCTTGGCTTTAGTTTTGTAAAATCTTATTCTCTGGCCAACACTTCAGTCTCTCTTTCATTTGTTTTGCTTTGTTTCCTTTTGTTTTCCCTGCTTATGCAATGCTAATGTATACGTATCTTGCAAAGCAGTAGGACGTTTTCAAAATCTGTGCAGAGATCATGAGGATTTAAACAACAGATTTATTTGCAGTTTGGGATCTTTTTCTTTCTCAATTATTATAATCCGTCTTCCAGGTTTCCAAGTCTCTTAATCCTGAAGCACATTTTCAGCCTTTTTTGTTGTTTTTTCCCTGCCAGAGATTGGAGTTTGGCTCCACCTGGCTTCTCCCTTATTGGCCTAAACTCCCCCACTTCTCTGGGTACTGCTATTTTAATGGTCTCCTGCTGCCACCTGGAAAATGTTAAAGGATTCAAGTTGGGCAACACATCAACATGCAAAAGAATGTTAATTTTTATCTCCTTTGTAAGCATTTAGTTTCCCTATACATTCTCATCTACATCATTTCAAGTCTAGAAAAAATATTCTTTGCATCTTTATCCCCTGTCATGTGTTTTCTCTTCAAATAGTTTTGTTATTTGAAAAATCAGTATGATTTAGGGACAAGATAGATTGATTTCCCATGAAAAGGTACTTATGTAGTCTAATGATAACTGTAGAGAGGGGATTGTGAAGTCTCTGTTTATTGATATGTGAAGGTATCAATGGGGACAATGAGACCAGGAAAGGGGGTGAACTTTGTCTGAGATCATTCAGGTATCAAATGTTTGAGCTTGGATTTTAACTTGGATTTGCCCTATTTACAAGCTCATGCACTGTGTCAGTAGCTTTAAGCTACAAGTATCAAAAAATGCAGCTAACCAGAGCTGAAGAAAGTAGGGTTTTATTCTCACAGAAGAAGAAATCTGGAGGGAAGTAGTCCTGCGCTTGGTGCAGTGGCTAGGTAACATCAACGAAGACTCAGGCCCCTTGAACCTATCTTTAGCATGTTGGCTTCTCAACTTCATAGCATTGGTGTCTTCCACAGCTCAGGGACTCATTTTTACTTTAAAAGCAGGAAGAAGGGAGAACAGTCACAAATGCCTCTTTAATTTGAAAGAAAAGGGCTTTCCTAGAAGCCCTTCTTTTGTACCCTTAACAGGTTTTTTCTCTTACATATTGGTAAGAGTGCGTTACATGGCCACTCTAAGGGAAGTAAGGAAAAATGAGTATTTAGTTTTCAATCCTTTATGGGGGGAAGTGGCAAGGTAGAAGGAGTTGGGAATGGATGTTCAGTGAGACAACTACTATGGTCTGAATTTTGTGTCCCCCCCAAAATTCATATGTTGAAATCCTAATGCCCAGCCTGATGGCATTAGAAGGTAAGGCCTTTGAGAGTTTCTTAAGGGTGGACCCCTTATGAGTAGGATTAGTACTCATACAAAAGTGACTCCACAGAGATCCCTCACCCCTTCTACCATGTGAGGACACAATGAGAAGTCCGCAGTCCGGAAGAGAACCCTCAGCCAACCATGTTGGCACCATGGTTTCAGACTTCCAGCTTCCAGAAATGTGAGAAATTTCTGTCCTTTATAAGCTACCCAGTCTCCAGTATTTTGTTATAGCATCCCAAATGGGCTAAGACACCAACCGTTCTTCACTAAACCCTATTGCCTGCTGGCTATGCTGGGCATGAGCTTTGGTCTGGACAGAGGGACCTCCTTCA
The DNA here is from genome assembly GCF_949774975.1 of Lagenorhynchus albirostris. NCBI lineage: Eukaryota > Metazoa > Chordata > Mammalia > Artiodactyla > Delphinidae > Lagenorhynchus > Lagenorhynchus albirostris. Next base: position 116,239,123 of record NC_083098.1, on the reverse strand, counting down.
CCAGTGCAGCCTGTCACCTTGGGATTCCAGCAAATGGATGAATGACAAGATAAATCCATTGTGCCTTGTTTGCTCTCTTTAATGCTAAGCAGGAATAGTCATGCTATGTAGTGTTTTCAAAGACAGTTGGCTTTAATATCATTCCAGAAGACTGACTATAAACATTTGGTAAACACAATCTTTGGCCAATTTTTCTAAATAAAGTTTATGTTCAAAATCTTGAAATAAGGACATGGTAGAAGGGCATGGCTATTTTGATTGTCATAATTCAATTAACAAAAGCATCACCTTGTTATCTTAATTGCTATATTCAGAGATTTATCAGGGCTGTAAATTATCCCTGGTCTTTCCTTACTGATGAGGAATTCCTTTTAGGTATAATTTTCATCTGGAGATGAATATCTGGATGAATATCTGGTCTTTCATCTGGAGTGAATGGTGAGGGTCGTATTACATTTTATTGCAGGAATATTCATCTAGCAAGCCTAATGATGGTAGTGACTGCCAGACCTTTTCTGAAAGCATTTTACCACCAATGAAAAAAAACCAAAACTACTTATTTGTTTACTTGTACTAATTAGCCCCATGTATATGTGCAAATATATATGTAAGGAATACTTGAATTCACTTATTCTGAAGTATCTAGAGTTAATTATTAGGATTTTTTAAAAAACAGTTTTTCTACCCCTAACATTGGGTTTATGTGGAGGACAATTATTGTTAAGATGGCTATTACCATCTGTACTCTCATTGCTCATTTTTTGGTCTGTTTTGTTTACTCTTAAGAGCCTTAGTATTTGAAACAGTGCTCAGCACATCATGGTCAAAGAATACTTATTGAATGAATGAACAAATGAATGACATTCATGAATGGCAAATTAAATAAGAGGGATGAGTAGAGGGAAATCTCAACCATGGATACACGGGTTAGTAAGAGGATTAGAGGGGATCCAGATCTTCAGGAAGAAAGGCATATTTACAGACTTAAGAAAAGTAAACCAGAGGGAATTGGAAATGGAGGTTACAGCTAGAGGGGGAGTCCCTGGCTGGGCTACAGGAAGAAAGGGGCCTGAGTTGCATGCGGATTTGCATATGAATGGAAGGAAAATACAGTGAGGGAAATGAATCATTGGAAACTGCTTGCAGATCTTGCCCCTGGCTACAAAAGGTTTTGCTGTCTTGTTCAGTTGACCCATGAAAGTGGCTGACCAGTATTAAAAGTTGTAGATGTGAAGGAGTTCTGTTCCGAAAGTTGGGATTCCTTCTGCCTTTGGGTCCGTTAATGGTGTAATTACTGCCAAGCAAGTTTTGTAGAAATCCTTACTGTCAGACTTCTTAAAGCAGCCACATTTCTAATAAATTCTTAGCTTTCTTTGCTTTCTGAGAAAAACTGATTTATTTCTCTTATCAGAGGCATCTGATTAAATTCTGAGCCCTCAAGCAAATAAGCAGATCTCCAGTGGAGAGAGGTTTCTCCTTTTGTAAACTGTCAGGGTGTGGGATATTTCTATGTATGCTTTCTTCCAAATTATGCAGTTTAGATTTATCTTCTAAATAAGCAGTGCTGTGTGTCAAGGGGAGAGATGGAGGAGGAAGCAGAAGAGAAGCAGCTCTGGTCTGCAGAGTGTGCCCAGAACATTTAGCAGGGAGAGGATCTCGTTTCAGTGTATCTGAATTTATCTTTTCTCTGAAATTAAGATTTTTTTCATGAATATTGGAAACAGAAGGGTTCTCTCCCCCACTTCCTGTAGCTAAATAATTAAGCCTGTTTCAAGACATACAGTCAAAGTGGGTTTCCTAGTTACAGATGCTAAGCAATAGTGACAAACTTTTCTTATTATAGTCATCACCATCAGCAAACAATTGTTCTCTGTAGATCGTTTCTTAGAAAAAAATTAGTTTTGAAGAAATTGATACATGTTTGTATGTCTGCAGTAAGGAAAACACAAAACAAAGGTGTTTTTATCATTTAATTTTGCTGCCTTGTTGCCATTTTTTAAATCAGTTGAGTGTTTACAACACTACTCAAAGAAGGTTAGAGGGCAAGTAAGGAGGGAGAGAGGGAGAGGGGAGAGGGGAGAGGGGATGGGGAGGGAGAGACTGAGGAAATGTTGAACAAAATCCATTGCATTCAGTTTCGAAAGAAACCTACCAGGCCTAGTTTTGCACCAGACACCATTTATTTATGTTTAATTAAGGGCAATCCTATTTAGTACAAGTAAACGTTTGCTTTCTGTCATTTACTACTGTTTGATTTTCTCATTTCTCAAGGTTGAGAATTTGTGGTTGTTACAACTCATGGTTTTTACTACATTCCTTGACTGCATACTTTCTAAGAGCAAGCATAGGAATTACTATTTGATTTTATTTAAAATATTTTATTAATTTATGTTTCTATGGTGATACATGCATTGATACTCAATTTTAAATATACAGAAGATAATCTAGTGTAAAATGCTATTTTCCTTCTATGCTGATGCTTAAGTCAGTTTTTTTCTCCTGAGGTAACCACTGGAATAAATTCTTTTTAAATTCATCTGAAATATTCTCTACATATATACACATATTACATTGTTTAAAACACAAAGAGAACCCATTTTGTTTCATCCTTCATGTCTCTCTCTTCCTTTACCATATTTTGGGATCATTTCTTATCAATACCTGTAGTACTGTCCTGTAATTTTTAAAGGTTGCATTGTATTTCATTTTTTGCCAAAAATAGATTTATTTAAAGAGTGACCAGTTGTTGGGGCAGATAAGTTAAAATAGATTAAGCTATAATTAGTTTAGTTGTAATAAGCTAATCCGATTTTAGAGTTTTCTGTTCTATCTGTTGTTCTATCTACCTACCTACCTACCTACCTATCATTTATCATCTACCTTGAGGAAGAGAGAGAGATATTACATTACATGGATAAATAGTAACCATTAGGTGGATTGTGATTCTGATCAAATCAAATCTTCATTTTACAGATGAGGAAAGAAAAGTTATATAATTAATGGAAAGACGCTGCCCTTAATGCATTTTTTTTCTTTCATCTGTACCAATAGCCACCACTAATTCATTCCTTTATTGACCCAAGCATTGAGACACTGATGCGTGCGGGCATTGTATGAAACTTATTGGACCCAAATGAACTTACATTCTTGCTGGGGAGACAGACATACAAATAATGAATTGGAAAGAATTTCTAATGTAATACATAGGAAAGAATGTAATGATGTGGGAACAGATTATGTTTTTAGGTGCCATGGAAACAGAACAAGGAAAACATTTGTATATTGTAATTGTCAAAGCAGCTTTCAGAACTTAGAAGTTCTAAGAACTTAGAAGTTTTAAGTCTCCACAAAGCTTTTGATAGAAAAAAAAAAGTCAGACATTCTAAGCAAGCAGAAACTGTGTACAGAAAGGTTCTGAGTGTGGAGAGAACAGAGATTGAAAAGTGGAGTGTCATGGTTCGCATAGTGAAGTCATGGCTTTGCGTAGGTAAGATAGTCTGCTGATGGAAGGCCTAGATATACGTGCATATGAGGGAAGTACATTAAGAGCACAGCCTCTGGGGCAAGACTCCCTGGGTTTGAACGTCAGAGGAACTGATCATTAGCTGTGTTGTCATTGACTATTTAGTTAACCTATCTAGAAGCTACAATTTCCTTATCTATCCAATGAGTAATAGTACTTACTTCACAAGGTTGTTGCAAATATTAAATGAACTAATAAATGCAAAGATCTAGAGCAATGCATGACATATTGTAAAGTACTCTATAAATATTCTATTCTTCTTTTGATTTTTTTTCTGCCATTTAAGAATGTAAAAACATTCTTAGCTTTCAGGTGATACAAAAATGCGTGGTGGGTTGGATTTGGCCCTTAGCCATAATTTGCTATTACCTATTTTAGATATTAGAGCATAAATCTTTTACTCAGTAAAGTACGCTAGAAATTAGTGCTTTTATAGTGGTTATTAATCTTACCACCTCCTAGGCAATGAAACAATTTTAAATATGCCTTGTTGCTATTCTATTCATGTATTTTAATTCTATATATATTTTAACTTCCATAAGACACAATATGTATTGTTTTACAGAATCAAATTCGTTTATATTTTCCACATATTTACTCATTCTATTGCACTCCATTCTTTTCTGCATATTTAGAAGTATTTTCTTTTGCCTGAAGAACCTCTAGTGTTTGGAGAATGGATCTGCTGTCAATAAATGTTCTCTAATTTTGTTTGTCTGACATAATCTTTATTTGCCCTTTATTTTTTAGAAGTATCTTTCTAGGTAAAGAATTCTGGCTAGAAGTTGTCTTAATTTAGAAGATATCATTTCATTCTCCTCTGATTTCATTCCTGTTGGGAAATCAGATGTCAATCTTATTGTTGCTTATTTGAACGTATTTTTGTTTTTGTCCCTAGTTGCTTTAAAAAATTTTTTCTTTGGTTTTTGGAAGTGTATCTAGGTGTTTTCTTTGTATTTATTTTGCTTTGGATTTATAGCACTTCCTAATTCTGTTGCTTGACGTCTTTCATTGTTTGGGAAATTCTTGGCTAGTGTCTTTCAAGTATGGTTTCTTCCCTTATCTCTTTCTCTTTTTTCTTTTGGGATTTCAATTATATATGTGATAGACTTTTTCTCCATGTCCCATATATTTCTTACATTCTGTCTTTTATATGCTTTTTTTTTTAATCTCTGCTTTCATGCAGGTTTTTTTTTTAACTGACTTGTCTTCCATTTCACTAATACTCTTTTCTGTGGCATCTAATATGCTTTATTGAGTTTCTTAATGTTGGTTATTGTGTATGTCAGTTCCAAAATTTTAATTTGGTAATTTTTTTACAGACTCCAGTTCTCTGGTAAATATTTTCATTTAATTTCATAAACATATTAAATATAGTTATTTTAAACTGATAATACCACTATCTGAGTCATCTGTGACTCTACTTCTATATTTTATTTTATTCTTTGGACTTCAGTCATTTAGTTCTATCTCCTGGCATATCTGGTAAGTTTTGATTGAATACTTTGCATATTCAATAAAAAAAGTTATATAGAGTCTCTGGATTATGTTATCTTTTTCTAGTGTTTACATTTTTAAGCTATCAGGCGTAGAATGTGGACCCATCATCTTGATCCACTCAGGGGTTATGGAATTTGAGTCTTCAATATTTCTAAAGGTTGGATTATTTCCAGTTTGCCCTTATTCCTAGATTGTAGCCCTTGGAGAGTCTCAATAGAAAGCCTGTTTTATATTTTCTGGGGTTTTTTTTGTTTGTTTGCTTTGTTTTTTAGTCAGGGTTCATCCCTTTTGGTAAGAATTTTTGCCTCTTTGGTATCATAAGACTATTTGTAACCTCTGCTCATCTTTATTACCTCTTACCTGCTTCATTCTGACTTCTTGTCTTCTTGCCATTTTCATCTTAGGAATCTGAAATGCCTTTTGGGAACCAGAAACAGAATCGTGGGTTCACATCAATACATTTCTCTTTGGGGGGACTCTTGTCCTTTTAAATCCTGATTAACATTGTGGCTTTCCAAGCTGTCAAAGAGCTGGGTTATCCTGAACTTTTATAGTAGTTCTTGGTGGAAGAGTTGGTAAAATGCTACTCTCTCAATTATTGTGCTAAGTTTTGGATGATATAAGACGTGGTCCATCTCCTTAAGAGTACTTCAGTTAATAGAAACATACATGCACACACATGCACATATATAATTGTGTGGTAAGTGTTCTATTAGAGTAAGGTGTGAGAGAACTGTACAGTTCTTTTAACAGTAGTTGATTATTTCTCTTCTTTACTTGTTTGTTGTTTGTCTCCCTCTAGAATGTAGGACCCATGAAGACAGGACCATATCTATCTTGTTCGTTGCTGGCACACAGTATAATCTTGATAAATATTTTTTGATAAGTGATTGCTGGATATGTGAGGTTATGAAGTTTGTATTTTATATCTGTCTTGTAGGATTACTAAATCATATGTGGAAAGCATAGCACTTGGCACATATGCCACACATTCATTTCACTTCTTTGGAAACTATTTTTAAGTAGTGTAATACTGATTACTTCACTGACACATGAAAATAAATTTCCCCATTTTATAGATAGGATACTTAAGATATGGATGTTAAATCATTTGCTTGATTTAATGACTGACCTAGGATAGAATCTCAGGGTTCTTTGCTTCTAGTCACATCCAGGAAACATGCACAGACAATTTTTCCTTAGACTCTCATGGCTAAAATAGTGTAACTTCTAGCTCTCTCCTGCCATATCCTTAAATATTCTATTTGATCATTTTTAGCCACTAAGGTGAATCTACAGTATAAATTGTAAATTGATTTTTTAAATATTTATTTTAAACATAAATTATACACACACACATATATGTATGTATATAAAATAGACTTGGAATTCAAGGGATGTAAAAGTAGCATTTTATGTACATTTAAAAAATTTATTTTAAATAAAATTATATATCTATTTGTATATGTGTGTATATATATGTGTATATATATACATATATAGTAAGAATTCAGAGTGTGTAAAAGAAATACATTCATTTTGGAGAGAACATTTTGAACTTGAAATCCATTTCTAATGTTAAATTCTGAAAGTGCTTGTTGATGAAGATAAACTCTGTTTGTTGTAATCCGCCTGCTGGGGGTTAATCACATTGGCTGTCAACCTCCAGAATCACCAGAGCTCCTCCTGTCTTTTGTGATTGCCCTTTTAATTAAGTACACTTTACTACAAAGTACTTTTAAAAGGAAAACAAAAGACTCCAGAATCCAATATATCTTTCTTTAATTTCATTTGCAGGAAGAGGAGAATAAAGATTTGCCCAAGAGAATACTGCTTTAAAATATACTCTAATTACTTACACATGCAAATTTAACACATTGCCAAGGTCACGGTGCTTTATGTAGGTCTCTGTTTAAAGACAAAATTCTGGAAATCTTCCATTGGTTTTATACTTTCAAAAAGAACTGATTAGCTTTATAAAGGTATAGTAGTATCACAAAACCCATAGAATTTCTTATATTTATTTTCAAAGAGTTTTTAAAACTACATAAGTTCCAAGTGTATAGCATTATAGTTTAACATATGTATACACTACAGAGTGATCACCACCCCAAATCTAGTTACCATTCATTGTCCAGTTGACCCCTTCACCCATTTCACTCACTCCTCCAGCCTCTTCTCGTCTGGTAACCACTAATCCATTCTCTGTATCTAAGTTTGTTTTATTTTTTTGTTTGTTGGTTTTGTTGTTGTTTAGATTTCACATATGAGTGAAATCATATGGTATTTGTCTTTCTCTCTCTGACTTATTTCATTCAGCATAATACCTTCAAGGTCCATCTAAGTTGTTGTGAATGGCAGGAATTCATTCATTTTTTGGCTGAGTAATTTTCCATACCCACATACCACATCTTCTTTATCCATTCATCCATAAACGGACACTTAGGTTGTTTCCATATTTTGGCTATTTTAAATAATGTTGCAGTGAGCATTCTTTGGATAAATACCCAGAACTGAAATAGCTGGGTAATATGGTAGTTCTATTTTTAATTTTTTTGAGGAACTGCCATGCTGTTTTCCATAGTGGCTATACCAATTTACACTCTTTCCAACAGTGTACAAGAGTTCCCTTTTCTCCACATCCTCTCCAACACTTGTTATTTCTTGTCTTTTTGATGATACCCATTCTAACAGGTGTGAGATGATATCTCACATGGTTTTGATTTGCATTTACTTAATAATTAGTGAAAACATCACAAATAAACATCACTTAATAATTAGGCACATCTTTTCATGTGCCTTCTGGCATCTGTATATCCTCTTTGGAAAAGTGTGTGTTCAGGCCTTCTGCTCATTTCTTAATCTAGTTGTTTGTGTGTTTTTGTTGTTGAGTTGTATGAGTTTTTTATATATTTTGGATATTAACCTCTTGTTGGATATATGATTTGCAAATATCTTCTCCATTCAGTAGATTGTCTTTTCATTTGGATAATGGTTTTCTTCACTGTATAGGTCTGTGCAGAGCAGTGTTTTATAGTTTTCAGTGTACAGGTCTTTCACCTACTTGGTTAAATTATTCCTAGATATTTCATTCTTTTTGATGCAATTATAGATGAGTTTTTCCTCAATTTCTCTTTCTGATAGTTTGTTATTAGTGTATAGATATGCCACAGATTCCTTTATATTGATTTTGTATTCTGCGACTTTACTGAATTCGTCTATTAGTTCTAAAAGTTTTCTGGTGGATTCTTTAAGGTTTCCTGTATATAGTATCATTTGCAAATAGTGACGATTTACCTCTTTTTTTCCAATTTGGATGCATTTTATTTATTTTTCTTGCCTAATTGCTGTGGCTAGGACTATATTGAATAAAAGTAATGAGAGTGGGCATCCTTGTCTTATTCCCAATCTAAGAGGAAAAGCTTTCAGTTTTTCTTCATTGAACATGATGTTATCTGTGGGTTTGCCATATATGGCTCTTATTATGTTGAAGTACATTTCTTCTGTTATCACTTTGTTGACAGTTTTTATCATAAGTGGATGTTGAATTTTGTTAAATGCCTTTTCTGTATCTACTGAGATAATTGTATGATTTTTATCCTTTATTTTGTTAATGTGATGTATCATATTGATTTTGTGGATGTTGAACCATCCTTGCATCCCTGGAATAAATTTCACTTTATCATAATGTATGATCCTTCTAATGTAATGGATTTGGTTCGCTAATACAGTTGACCCTTGAACAATGCAGGGATTAGGGGTGCTGACCCTTCATGCAGTTGAATTTCTGCATGTAGCTTATAGTAGGCCCTCTATATACATGGTTCCTCTGTATTCATTGTTCTGCATTTGCAGATCAAACCAACTACAGATAATGTGGTACTGTAGTATTTACTATTGAAAAAAATCTGCATAAAATGGACCTGAGCAGCTCAAATCTGTGTTGTTCAAGGGTCAACTGTATTTTGTTGAGGAAATTTTCATCTGTGTTTATCAAGGATATTGGCCTGTAATTTTCTTCTTTTGTGGTGTCCTTATCTGATTTTGATGTCAGAGTAATGCTGGCTTCAAAAATGTGCAGGGAAGGTATCCCTCCTCTTCAATTTTTTTGGAAGAATTTGAAAATATAGGTATTAAGTCTTTGTGTAATTTGCCAGGGAAGCCAGATGGCTTTTCTTTGTTGGCAGCTTTTTTTGATTTCTGTTTCAATTTCCTTGTCAGTAATCTGTCTATTTCTTCATGATTTAGTCTTGGAAGATTGTGTTTCTAGAAATTTATCCTTTTCTTCTAGGTTGTCCAATTTGTTGGCATATCGTTCATAGTAATCTTTTATGATCCTTTGTATTTCTGTGGAATAGTTGTATTCAAAGAGTTTTTAAGTGTTTTAATAACCTTAGTATAAAATTCACTAAAACAAGTGATGAAGGTTATTTACATTCATTTTACAGACAATAAATTGGTTGCAGATAGATTTAAGTTTACCAAAAATGATAACCTAGAAATACCAATACATCAAATCGTCTCTTCACTAGAACTGTCATACAAATTAATACCTCATCATGTCCTTTAGTTTAGGATCAGTTAGAACTGGAGTAAAATCCAATTCACCCCTCTTCATTTATTTCTCTTCCTTTTTAAAAACATAAATTCTCTCTTCACATTAAAGAAACTGGCTTGGGGAAAAATCCACAAGTAAGTGCTAAGTTATTTTGCCTTTGTTCTTCCTAGTCCTCCTTTCAGTTACTCTTTATTTAGGTCTCTATGGAACTGTTGCATATGTGGGATGTTTCTGAGAACTTTGATTATAGGCACAAGATGTAATGTCTCTTAGCCTGAATTATGATAAACTGCATTGAATGGTTTTATAGTACAAAAAAATCATGTGTTAACTTGTGTACTGTATGTATGGAATTTGTATATCACGGTTTAATATCCATAATGCATTTGTGTTTGCATTTATTGGTGGAGGTGCACCTTAAAAATTTGAGGGGAGGAAACATGGATTTAATTATAAGTGGACCTTTTAATGTTAATTTATAGATGAAATTGAACTGTTTTCACCTCTATGGGATATTTTTGTATCTAATTTCCATTCTATGAATTAATTTTTCTTACTTTTGCCACTCTTTTTATTGGGAACATCTTAGGAGGCTTTTCTTTCTCTTTTTCTTTGTCCCTAGTCTTACCACACTCAAACAATCATTCAGATCTAATGATCTAACTGACTTCATGGTCAGTTCTGTTCTTTAATTGTGTGTTCCATGACAAATATGACACTCTGGCATTGTAAAATTCCCAGAATTGGCATTACAGTAGAGTGGCAAGGAGCTAGAATAATGGTAAATATGAAAAGATTAAGCTGGGCACTGAATTCTCTTAAGACTACGGTGTTTCTATGTCTACCAAGAGGGTTATTGTGCTGCATCGCATATCCATTTTTCATAAGGGTGTTAACCATCTGGTTCCTCTTGTTTTTCCCTTCTCACTTCTTCACATCTGTTGCTTCTTCATCGTTCTACAAAAGCTTACATTCCATATTTGATGCTCATTTCCATAAAAATTCCATATTCATGAGAGTCCCTAGATTTTACCTGTAGGTCTAAGATAATTACAGTGAAACAGCAGCCAAGGTCCTACAAAAGATCATATTCAGATTAGACGGCTCACTGCCATGAAAATCCCTGGCAAGGAATAGCTCCTGGTCATGTTTTGCCTGTCCAGACAATCATTTGAAAGGAGCACCAGAGTTAGTAGTTTGACACATCCTTCCTGGTTGGGTCACCACATTAAGTGTGCTTAGCTATTTGTAAATCTGGAGGGAAAGAGCACGTTAAATTGGAAACACATGGACAGAATGATACACATAGCCTTGGGATTCACAGCACAGTGCAGCAGAGTTCAGTCAGGTGCTTGACATCCTGACAATCTTGTCTTGGTAGGAAAAGAAAAGAAAACACCTGGAAACCCTGGCTTTGGTGGTGATAAGTTCACATTTTGGGGCCATTTGCTTGTATTGGTTCTCCTCTGTTTCCCTTTAAATAGATCTTTCCATCTGCAGTTTTTCTCCTTCCATCATCCTCAAACATCCTCAATACCCATCTCTTGTTTCCACCCTGTCATTCTCCCCTAGAATCAATTTAAGTTAAAATCAAAACTGGGTAGCAGGTCAGAGAAGAGATGAGAATTCTCATGGTCCTTTCTCTTGGTTACTGGAGTTTCTTTATTTTCTCTGTAGCTTATTCATTGCTACTATCTTTAAAATAAAACATTCCAACTATAATTTATAGAGGCTAGATTCGTACTGCTTGGTTGCAAAGACAATGAAGAGGCAATCCGAGGCAATCCGACATGTAAAAATCAGTAGTATTAATTTCTGTAGGTAATACCTTAGAATATATTTAACATTTGAGTAAGTATATAAATATACAGAGCAAATTATACGAAACAGCTTATTTAGAAATTAGCATGTTCCTCTAACTTTATTCTTAGCTCTAGCTAGGTTAAAAGCATTAATATGAGCAGATGTAAATGCATATGAGCATTCTGTCAGGTTTGAGACAGTGTGTTATCTTAAAAATAATGGTCAACTGGGAGTCAGGGGGCCTTGTGTTTCATCTTGGCTTTGCTATTAGTTTGCTCTTTTCAGTTTTTAAAAGTAAGAAGG